>NC_134486.1:226455452-226467952 GCF_040206685.1 Ascaphus truei | reverse complement strand
GTCTGAGAGAGAGAGAGAGAGTCTGAGAGAGAGAGAGTCTGAGAGAGAGAGTGTCTGAGAGAGAGAGAGTGAGAGAGTCTGAGAGTGAGAGTGAGAGAGAATCTCAGAGTGAGAGAGAGTCTGAGAGTGAGAGAGAGAGAGTCTGAGAGTGAGAGAGAGTCTGAGAGTGAGAGAGAGTCTGAGAGTGAGAGAGAGAGAGTCTGAGAGTGAGAGAGAGAGAGAGAGTCTGAAAGTGAGAGAGAGAGTCTGAGAGTGAGAGAGAGAGTCTGAGAGTGAGAGAGAGAGTCTGAGAGTGAGAGAGAGAGTGTCTGAGAGTGAGAGAGAGAGTGTCTGAGAGAGAGAGTGTCTGAGAGAGAGAGAGTGTCTGAGAGAGAGAGTGTCTGAGAGAGAGAGTGTCTGAGAGAGAGAGTGTCTGAGAGAGAGAGCGTCTGAGAGAGAGAGTCTGAAAGAGAGAGTCTGAGAGAGAGAGTCTGAGAGAGAGAGTCTGAGAGAGAGAGCCTGAGAGAGAGAGAGAGAGAGAGAGAGAGAGTCTGAGAGAGAGAGAGTCTGAGAGAGAGAGAGAGTCTGAGAGAGAGAGAGTCTGAGAGAGAGAGCCTGAGAGAGAGAGAGAGAGAGAGTCTGAGAGAGAGAGAGAGTCTGAGAGAGAGAGAGTCTGAGAGAGAGAGAATCTGAGAGAGAGAGAGAGAGAGAGAGAGAGAGAGAGAGAGTCTGAGAGAGTCTGAGAGAGAGTCTGAGAGAGTCTGAGAGAGAGAGAGTCTGAGAGAGTCTGAGAGAGAGAGAGAGAGAGAGAGTCTGAGAGAGAGAGAGAGAGAGAGAGAGAGAGTCTGAGAGTCAGAGAGTGAGAGAGAGTCTGAGAGAGAGAGTCTGAGAGTGAGATAGAGTCTGAGAGAGAGAGTCTGAGAGAGAGAGTCTGAGAGAGAGAGTCTGAGAGAGAGAGTCTGAGAGAGAGAGCGTCTGAGAGAGAGAGAGTCTGAGAGAGAGAGAGTCTGAGAGAGAGAGAGAGAGAGAGTCTGAGAGAGAGTCTGAGAGTGAGAGAGAGTCTGAGAGTGAGAGAGAGAGAGAGTCTGAGAGTGAGAGAGTCTGAGAGTGAGAGTGAGAGTGTCTGAGAGTGAGAGAGAGAGTCTGAGAGTGAAAGAGTCTGAGAGTGAGAGAGAGAGTCTGAGAGTGAGAGAGAGAGAGTCTGAGAGAGAGAGAAAGAGTCTGAGAGAGAGAGAGAGTCTGAGAGAGAGAGAGTCTGAGAGAGAGAGAGTCTGAGAGAGAGAGAGTCTGAGAGAGAGAGAGTCTGAGAGAGAAAGTCTGAGAGAGAGAGAGAGAGTCTGAGAGAGAGAGAGTCTGAGAGAGAGAGAGTCTGAGAGAGAGAGAGTCTGAGAGAGAGAGAGTCTGAGAGAGAGAGAGAGTCTGAGAGAGAGAGTCTGAGAGAGAAAGTCTGAGAGAGAGAGAGAGAGAGACTCTGAGAGAGAGAGAGTCTGAGAGAGAGAGAGTCTGAGAGAGAGAGAGTCTGAGAGAGAGAGAGTCTGAGAGAGAGTGTGTCTGAGAGAGAGAGTGAGAGAGTCTGAGAGAGGGAGTCTGAGAGAGAGAGAGAGAGAGAGAGTCTGAGAGTGAGAGTGAGAGAGAGTCTGAGAGTGAGAGAGAGTCTGAGAGAGAGAGAGAGAGTCTGAGAGAGAGAGTCTGAGAGAGAGAGAGTCTGAGAGAGAGAGAGTCTGAGACAGAGAGAGAGTCTGAGAGAGAGAGTCTGAGAGAGAGAGAGAGAGAGAGAGTCTGAGAGAGAGAGTCTGAGAGAGAGTCTGAGAGAGAGAGAGAGAGAGAGTCTGAGAGAGAGTCTGAGAGAGAGAGTCTGAGAGAGAGAGTCTGAGAGAGAGAGTCTGAGAGAGAGAGTCTGAGAGAGAGAGTCTGAGAGAAAGAGAGAGTCTGAGAGAGAGAGAGTCTGAGAGTGAGAGAGAGAGAGTCTGAGAGTGAGAGAGTCTGAGAGTGTGAGAGAGAGAGAGTCTGAGAGTGAGAGAGTCTGAGAGTGAGAGAGTCTGAGAGTGAGAGAGTCTGAGAGTGAGAGAGAGAGAGTCTGAGAGAGAGAGAGAGAGAGAGAGAGTCTGAGAGAGAGAGAGAGAGTCTGAGAGAGAGAGAGTCTGAGAGAGAGAGTCTGAGAGAGAGAGTCTGAGAGAGAGAGTCTGAGAGAGAGAGCGTCTGAGAGAGAGAGAGTCTGAGAGAGAGAGAGTCTGAGAGAGAGAGAGCGTCTGAGAGAGAGAGAGTCTGAGAGAGAGAGAGTCTGAGAGAGAGAGTCTGAGAGAGAGAGAGTCTGAGAGTGAGAGAGAGTCTGAGAGTGAGAGAGAGAGAGTCTGAGAGTGAGAGAGTCTGAGAGTGAGAGTGAGAGAGTCTGAGAGTGAGAGAGAGAGTCTGAGAGTGAGAGAGTCTGAGAGTGAGAGAGAGAGTCTGAGAGTGAGAGAGAGAGAGTCTGAGAGTGAGAGAGAGAGTCTGAGAGTGAGAGAGAGAGAGAGAGTCTGAGAGAGAGAGAATCTGAGAGAGAGAGAGTCTGAGAGAGAGAGAGTCTGAGAGAGAGAGAGTCTGAGAGAGAAAGTCTGAGAGAGAGAGAGAGTCTGAGAGAGAGAGAGTCTGAGAGAGAGAGAGTCTGAGAGAGAGAGAGTCTGAGAGAGAGAGAGTCTGAGAGAGAGAGAGTCTGAGAGAGAGTGTGTCTGAGAGAGAGAGTGAGAGAGTCTGAGAGAGGGAGTCTGAGAGAGAGAGAGAGAGAGAGAGAGAGTCTGAGAGTGAGAGTGAGAGAGAATCTGAGAGTGAGAGAGAGTCTGAGAGTGAGAGAGAGTCTGAGAGTGAGAGAGAGTCTGAGAGTGAGAGAGAGTCTGAGAGTGAGAGAGAGAGAGTCTGAGAGTGAGAGAGAGAGAGAGTCTGAAAGTGAGAGAGAGAGTCTGAGAGTGAGAGAGAGAGTCTGAGAGTGAGAGAGAGAGTCTGAGAGTGAGAGAGAGAGTGTCTGAGAGTGAGAGAGAGAGTGTCTGAGAGAGAGAGTGTCTGAGAGAGAGAGTGTCTGAGAGAGAGAGTGTCTGAGAGAGAGAGCGTCTGAGAGAGAGAGTCTGAAGAGAGAGTCTGAGAGAGAGAGTCTGAGAGAGAGAGTCTGAGAGAGAGTAGTGAGAGAGAGAGAGTAGAAGAGAGAGAGAGAGAGAGAGAGAGAGAGAGTCTGAGAGAGAGAGAGTCTGAGAGAGAGAGAGTCTGAGAGAGAGAGAGAGTCTGAGAGAGAGAGAGTCTGAGAGAGAGAGTCTGAGAGAGAGAGAGTCTGAGAGTGAGAGAGAGTCTGAGAGTGAGAGAGAGAGAGTCTGAGAGTGAGAGAGTCTGAGAGTGAGAGAGTCTGAGAGTGAGAGAGTCTGAGAGTGAGAGAGAGAGAGTCTGAGAGAGAGAGAGAGAGAGAGTCTGAGAGAGAGAGAGAGAGAGAGAGTCTGAGAGAGAGAGAGTCTGAGAGAGAGAGTCTGAGAGAGAGAGTCTGAGAGAGAGAGTCTGAGAGAGAGAGAGCGTCTGAGAGAGAGAGAGTCTGAGAGAGAGAGAGTCTGAGAGAGAGAGAGCGTCTGAGAGAGAGAGAGTCTGAGAGAGAGAGAGTCTGAGAGAGAGAGTCTGAGAGAGAGAGAGTCTGAGAGTGAGAGAGAGTCTGAGAGTGAGAGAGAGAGAGTCTGAGAGTGAGAGAGTCTGAGAGTGAGAGTGAGAGAGTCTGAGAGTGAGAGAGAGAGTCTGAGAGTGAGAGAGTCTGAGAGTGAGAGAGAGAGTCTGAGAGTGAGAGAGAGAGAGTCTGAGAGAGAGAGAAAGAGTCTGAGAGAGAGAGAGAGTCTGAGAGAGAGAGAGTCTGAGAGAGAGAGAGTCTGAGAGAGAGAGAGTCTGAGAGAGAGAGAGTCTGAGAGAGAGTGTGTCTGAGAGAGAGAGTGAGAGAGTCTGAGAGAGGGAGTCTGAGAGAGAGAGAGAGAGAGAGAGAGAGTCTGAGAGTGAGAGTGAGAGAGAATCTGAGAGTGAGAGAGAGAGAGTCTGAGAGAGAGAGAGAGAGAGTCTGAGAGAGAGAGAGAGAGAGAGAGTCTGAGAGAGAGAGAGTCTGAGAGAGAGAGTCTGAGAGAGAGAGTCTGAGAGAGAGAGTCTGAGAGAGAGAGAGCGTCTGAGAGAGAGAGAGTCTGAGAGAGAGAGTCTGAGAGAGAGAGAGCGTCTGAGAGAGAGAGAGTCTGAGAGAGAGAGAGTCTGAGAGAGAGAGTCTGAGAGAGAGAGAGTCTGAGAGTGAGAGAGAGTCTGAGAGTGAGAGAGAGAGAGTCTGAGAGTGAGAGAGTCTGAGAGTGAGAGTGAGAGAGTCTGAGAGTGAGAGAGAGAGTCTGAGAGTGAGAGAGTCTGAGAGTGAGAGAGAGAGTCTGAGAGTGAGAGAGAGAGAGTCTGAGAGAGAGAGAAAGAGTCTGAGAGAGAGAGAGAGTCTGAGAGAGAGAGAGTCTGAGAGAGAGAGAGTCTGAGAGAGAGAGAGTCTGAGAGAGAGAGAGTCTGAGAGAGAAAGTCTGAGAGAGAGAGAGAGTCTGAGAGAGAGAGAGTCTGAGAGAGAGAGAGTCTGAGAGAGAGAGAGAGTCTGAGAGAGAGAGAGTCTGAGAGAGAGAGAGTCTGAGAGAGAGTGTGTCTGAGAGAGAGAGTGAGAGAGTCTGAGAGAGGGAGTCTGAGAGAGAGAGAGAGAGAGAGAGAGAGTCTGAGAGTGAGAGTGAGAGAGAATCTGAGAGTGAGAGAGAGTCTGAGAGTGAGAGAGAGTCTGAGAGTGAGAGAGAGTCTGAGAGTGAGAGAGAGTCTGAGAGTGAGAGAGAGAGAGTCTGAGAGTGAGAGAGAGAGAGAGTCTGAAAGTGAGAGAGAGAGTCTGAGAGTGAGAGAGAGAGTCTGAGAGTGAGAGAGAGAGTCTGAGAGTGAGAGAGAGAGTGTCTGAGAGTGAGAGAGAGAGTGTCTGAGAGAGAGAGTGTCTGAGAGAGAGAGTGTCTGAGAGAGAGAGTGTCTGAGAGAGAGAGTGTCAGAGAGAGAGCGTCTGAGAGAGAGAGTCTGAAAGAGAGAGTCTGAGAGAGAGAGTCTGAGAGAGAGAGTCTGAGAGAGAGAGCCTGAGAGAGAGAGAGAGAGTCTGAGAGAGAGAGAGTCTGAGAGAGAGAGAGAGAGTATGAGAGAGAGAGAGTCTGAGAGAGAGAGCCTGAGAGAGAGAGAGAGAGAGAGAGAGAGAGAGAGTCTGAGAGAGAGAGAGAGTCTGAGAGAGAGAGAGTCTGAGAGAGAGAGAGTCTGAGAGAGAGAGAGAGAGAGAGAGAGTCTGAGAGAGTCTGAGAGAGAGTCTGAGAGAGTCTGAGAGAGAAAGAGTCTGAGAGAGTCTGAGAGAGAGAGAGAGAGAGAGTCTGAGAGAGAGAGAGAGAGTCTGAGAGTCAGAGAGTGAGACAGAGTCTGAGAGTGAGAGAGAGTCTGAGAGTGAGAGAGAGAGAGAGAGTCTGAGAGAGAGCGAGAGTCTGAGAGAGAGAGAGAGTCTGAGAGTGAGAGAGTCAGAGATGCCAAGTGTCAGGAAGAAAACATTAATTTTATCGTTGTTCTTGTTCTTTTTTTTTTATAGTATACTTTTCGAAATAAAAATACGTTTCAATGAAAATTTAAGTTTTTGTTTTTTTGCGGCCCACCTAAACTTAAACCTTGTTTATTTGGCCCGGGTTAGCCTTTGAGTTTGACATGCTTGATTTAAACCAAGAAAGGCAACCGAAATAAATTACCATTAATTAATCAAATCCCAAAACAATTAAAATACCATCCAAATCAATTACACAATGAACTGTTTTCATCGTTAAACAAACCCATTCTCCAACAAAGTTAACATCTGACAAAATAGTAGTACCAACAAAAAACCACTATGAAAAAGCAAGACTCACCCTGACCTAAAGTATAGCATACAACACCAAAAATTACATCTATCTAATTCATAATTACATTACACACATTTAAGAATAGCAGCATATCAAAATACATTTACATAGTTCAAAACAAGCATTCCCAACCAAATCATTTCTTACCTTGTATGTATATATCGATAGAGACATACATACATACATACATACATACATACATACATACATACATACATACATTGAGTGGCAAGAAATGATAATGTGGAAAAATTGTATGACAGAAAAAAACAGTTAAAGTAAAAAAAAAAATTCTTTTGTTAACTTACCATTAGCTGCCCCACTCTCCAACTCCCGTTGAACACCAACCTCTCGAACAAATCCACGCACAGCAACAGGAACCCATAAAATAAAAAACCATAAATAAATAAACCAAGATTTTTTTTTATAATCCAAAGCGTCAACGGGATCTTGATCTGTGTTCTTCTGTCTTCTTTCTTCTTCCTCTGGGGTCTTCTGGGGGTCTTCTTACCGTCTGCTGCCATGCCCCGGTCCTCTTCTTTCTTCCAGAGGTCCGTCCTCCTCGGTGTCTGGCTTCAAAATGAGACGACATAGGCTTTTATAGGCCTATGACGTCACATTATTGTCATATGGTTCCCACGGCCCAGATTGGGCCGTGAAAACCATGTGATTTTGGGGGGAAAAAAATAATTTTGATGATGTCATTTAAAGGCAATGACGCCAGCTAATCAGAATGGCTGTGCTTCAATTGCCTTTAAGATGACGTCATGAAAAGAAAGATGGCCGGCCTCACATGGTACGGTAGCCAATCAGAGCGTGGGAACTACATCCCAACTCTGATTGGCTCTAGTAGACCATGTGACAGAGGCTTTGGGAAAAACGGATGTGACGTCATTTAATGTGAATAATGTGACGTCATAGGCCTATAAAAGCCTATGTCGTCTCATTTTGAAGCCAGATGCTGAGGAGAACGGACCCCCAGAAGAAAGAAGAGGACCGGGGCGTGGCAGCAGATGGTAAGAAGACCCCCAGAAGACCCCATAGGAAGAAGAAAGAAGACAGAAGAACACAGATCAAGATCCCGTTGACGCTTTGGATTATAAAAAAAAGTCTTGGTTTATTTATTTATGGTTTTTTATTTTATGGGTTCCTGTTGCTGTGCGTGGATTTGTTCGAGAGTTTGGTGTTCAATGGGAGTCGGAGAGTGGGGCAGCTAATGGTAAGTTAACAAAATAATTTTTTTTTTCTACTTTAACTGTTTTTTGTAATTTTTTCTGTCATACAATTTTTTCCCATTATCATTTCATGTATGTATGTATGTATGTATGTATGTATGTATGTATGTCTCTATCGATATATACATACAGGGTAAGAAATTATTTGGTTGGGAATGCTTGTTTTGATTTGCTGCTATTCTTAAATGTGTGTAATGTAATTATTAATTAGATAGATGTAATTGTTGGTGTTGTATGCTGTACTTTAGGTCAGGGTGAGTCTTGCTTTTTTATAGTGGCTTTTTGTTGCTACTACTATTTTGTCAGATGTTAACTTTGTTGGATAATGGGTTGGTTTAACGATTAAAAGAGTTAATTGTGTAATTGATTTGGATGGTATTTTAATTGTTTTGGGATTTGATTAATTAATGGTAATTTATTTTGGTTGCCTTGCTTGGTTTAAATATTATACTTGTTTGGATTTCATTGTATTTTCTTTGGAATATTTTATTGTTAACATTGATTGGCAGAGTGTACATGGTGCACAGATTTTATGCATTATGTATACAATGTAAATTCAATGTTTTGATTGGCATTTGATGCTTTTGATTGGCAGATGATAATGATTTTATTAGGAAATAGGATTTTGTTTGACTGTGGCTGATATGGAGAAGTGGTATTTTTATTTGTGCATGTTTTTGTTAACCCTTAAAAATGTCTTTGTATATTGGTTCATCATGTGTATATATATATGTATATATATGTATGCATATATATATATATATATATATATATGTATGTATATGTATATATATATATATATAGTTGCATGATGAAGCCACTGTACAAATGAATGGGTGAAGGGTGGGTATCGGGCCAGGGTGGCTTAACCCCTTAATTACCTTTGCGGTTATTATCCGATAAGGTGATAAAGGGGTTAATTGATATCAGAATGTAATTGCAATGTATTGGCTATGTATTTTGTTGGCAACGGAGGACACGGATTTTCATGGCGAGGGGGCTTCATATTGATGAGGTCAGTAGAACTTTATTTATTTTATTATGCTAGTTAATAAATGTGTTTAATAATGGGCAAATAATCTATTATCCCTATCTGGATAATAGTTATTTTGCACATTATTGTAGTGTATGTGTTGGGGGGGTGGGGGATTGATGTATTTTAATGTACAGACAATGTTTATTTTTTTACATACAGGGTTGTTTCCGCAGGTCTGCGGGGGAGCTATGGAGACCACCTGCGGTCTCCTCTGGCTTCTCACGGGTAATGGCTGCCGGGTCCATGGGGACACCTGCGGGGAAGAACCGGTGGCCCCACATCTGTGGGGGCACAGCGGACCCGTAGGGACCACCCGAGGGCCCCCAGACCCCCGTGGGAACCACCCAAGGCCCCTCAGATACCTGTGGGTCTGACCCGGGGCCCCCCAGACAGCCATGGGCCTACCCATGGGGACCCCATTGTGGCCCACGGTGACCCGCGGAGACCACCTGGTGGACCACGGCGCCTGGTGGGTACCACCTGTAGGCCTCCAGACCCTGTTTGAAACATGGTGCTGGGCTACTGTAGGTCTGTGAGGTGACCCGTCAGGCCCACCGGGGACTCCCGTGGGCCTGGGGTATTAACCCTGTATATCAAATAATAAATCATGTATTTATGGGCGGGGCACAGGGGGTGGGTTAAGTATTTAATAAATATAATGATGTTTATTGTGGGGCTGTGTATTGTTTTTATTTTGGGTACTGGGGGTGGGGGAAGGGGGTATTGGGCCCAAGGGTATGTGGGTAGGCCTCCCGGTTGGGTATTGGGTGAGTGAGGGTGGTTAGACTTCACGGGATGGGGGGGTAGAGGGGAAGGTATTTAGGTCTCCCGAGTGGTGGGTGAGGGTGGGTTAACCCCTTAATGACTGTAGCGGTTAATAACCGCTATGGTGATAAAGGGGTTAGGGGACATTACACTGGCTGTTTTTATTCTTGTTTATGTTTTGCAGCATCAGAGGGGGCATGGACGGTGATGAAGATGAGGATGGCCTTCATCGTGCCAGCCGGACATGGGTGAGTGCAATATGTTTTTTTTGTATTTATTGTTCTTTATGTATTTTAAATGGGCAAATTCACTATTATCCATATGTGGATAATATTAATTTTGCACATTACTATACTGTATGTTTTAAGGGGGGTGTATTTATGTGTTGTAATTTTTTTTGGGGTGCACTGAATTGGTACTGCAGGCCTGCGGGGAACACCTGAAGGCCACCGCAGGCCTACAGTATCATTGCTGTGCATCCCAAAAATGTGATATATGTAATGGGGTATAGGGGTTGTTGGGGGCACAGGGGATGTATGTTGTTTATTGCAATGTTTATTGGGGGCAATTGTCCCCAATAAACATGCTATTATGCCTTAACCCCTTCATTGCCTTAGCGGCTATCCGCTATGGTAATGAAGAAGCATTAATGTATTTTAATAATATTGTGCGGGAGCAGGGAGTCCCCTGAGCTGAACCGCATTGATTTCTGGCTCAGGGACCCCTTGCTTCCCAAATTACAGGCCCCGGTATGGGGCATCGGTGCCAGTGTCAATGCCATCTTTATAGTGGGCACGTCGCGTATGGGATGCTATAAAGATGGCGGCGACACTGGCACCCGATGACCCATACCGGGGCCAGTAACACGGGAAGCAGGGGGTCCCTGATCCACAAATCAATGCGGTTCAGCTCAGGGGACCCCCTGCTCCTGTACACTATTATTAAAAATACATTAATGCTGCTTCATTACCATAGCAGATAGCCGCAAAGGTAAGGAATGATTGTTTATTTATATGTGTGTTTACTCATAGTGTAGATGTGCAGAGGGTCTCCGGAGCTGAACCGCTTTGGTTTTAGGTCCGGGGACCCCCTGCTTCCCGAGATACAGGCCCCTTTATGGTTTGCCGGTATCCCTCTGCTTTGTTTACATTCCGCAGTCACATGATCGGGACATTTAAATGCAGAGGGATACCTGCACCTCATAAAGGGGCCTGTATCTCGGGAAGCAGGGGGTCCCCGGACCTGAAACCAATGCGGTTCAGCTCCGGAGACCCCCTGCACATGTACACTATGAATAAAATTTGATTTGAATTTTTTTTTATTTTGCCGTGGTTTGCGCAGAGAGAGCGGCGGATCTCTCTCTGCTGCAGGCACATCTTGGCAGGGGACAGCGTATCATCAGGTTATCGGCAGACAGACTGTCTCGCCACCGGCTACTCGGCGTGTTGCTTTCGCAGTGATTCGCCAGGGATTCGGCTCTTCCTGAATACTGTGAGGGCAAATCGCCAAAATCATGCCGATATTGAACCCCTGCCGAGAGTGCTTTTTCTGTGCTTACTGCATGAGGCCCATAGACTGAACAGACAAGAGGAATAATACAAATATAAATTAAAAATAATGTAAAAAAGTGAAACATTAGGATAAATGTGTATAATGAAGGTGTATAAGAGAATGTGCTTGTAGGGACTCCTCTAATAAAAGGGGTTAATGCTATGTAGTAATTTAACCCCCAGGAGATTCAGTTTTGAGAGTAAGAATCCAATATTGCTCTCTTTTGGAAAGGAAATGGTCCCTGTCACCTGCCCGAATATTACTTGAAACCATTTCAATACCCATGAATTTGATATGTTCAGAATAGCATTGATGAACACCCTGAAAATGAGTTAGTAGGTAAGTGGTTTGGCTTGTTCTGTTATTTTTGAAATAATAGTAATTAAGTAATAATCCCCTCAGAACAGGGCATTACTGGCCAATAATGCCCTGGCTGGAAGAGTTGAAGGCCCGAGGCGAAGCCGAGGGACTTTAACCCAGACAGGGCATTATTGGCCAGTAATGCCCTGTTCTGAGGGGATTATTACTATTATAGGCGTAAGGGGGTCACCCCCGGCTCCCCTGATCTTCCTTTGCCCCCTGCCTTACCCCTGTGGCAGTGGGGGAAGGGGACAGCGACTTCTCCCGGCGGGCACCGCCATCTTGGTTGCGGCGTGAGGTTCGCGCAATGCGCAGAGGTTGGCCAGGGTAGCGGTGGCCATCGCCAGTGTGCCGGAGCTCTGGGAGGCAGGTGCAGTTACGCATAGCGGCGGCCATTCTAGCGTCGCACATGCGCAGTAAAGATCGCGCACGCGGTCCCCATAGGAAAGAGCTGTGCCAAGGACTACAATTCCCAGCAGCCTCTGGGGACTGCACTTTCACCCTGGTCACAGGCAGCATTGAAGCCAATAGAGCTGGCAGATTCTCATGCTGCAGAGTTGCAACAATGTTGTGTGCAGACAGGGTTTTTGTCAGTTGGATCCAGGAAGAGATTGGGGAAGGTAGTGTACACAGAGCAGGGCTCTGCTATACTAGGCCAGAGAAACCCCAGGCCCAGGTAGGCCCCACTCCCCACTAGGTTAGTGGGTAAGTACTGAGGGACGGCCCCTAGGTTAGGGACCCTGCCCTTAGGTGCGTGTGGTGTGTAGTCTTGTCAGTGTTACGGCTGTCAGTGCTGTGAGGGCTGACAAGAAGGTATCGGGTGTGTGTGCAGCACGTTTGCTGCAGGTAACAAGCAGGTTGCAGTGCGTTGCTGCAGGTGCTGTGAGTATTAGGGAGACGTTAGTCAGAGGGGACCCGGGTGGTGAAGGGAGAGGTAGTGCGGGTGCAGGGGGTCAGTGACCCACCTGCATAGGACAGGCTACCCCGTATGCCCCTATGAGTGTTCCCTGAAGTCACTTAAGGTTGCTGTGCTGTAGGGACGGCCTAGAGTAGCAGCGAGCATCACCTTTACTGAGTTCCAGGGACAAAGGGACAAGAGTGCGGAGCAGGTTTGCTGGCGAGTCGTCTGGGACCAGACGGCTGGACATTGAGAGCCAGGAGGCAGACCGCGATCCGCCTGACCCTTTTCGAAGAGGTACCGGTCACCGCCGTGACCGGAAGGTATTATAACAACAAGTGCACCAACACCGGTCACCAGGCGCTGATCCCGCCTTAGGCTCAACTATTTAAGGACACTAGCGAGTGGCTAGAGGACCGAGCCTATACCAACGTATTGCTATACATGGACACGGTGTGTGGGGCACTGCGGTGAGGCGACGTAGACGTACTCCTGATGAGTGAGGGAGCCGCTAAGGTTATACCGTTAGAGTATAAGTGTACATGTTATGTGTTATTGACACCCTTCGTTATCATAGTAAAGGCATTGGTTGTTATACATGCTGAGTGTGTGTGTGTTAATATATTGTCCTGCGAGGAACCCCTCCCTCTCTGGTGGGAGCCATCGCAGGTGGAGGCGCTGCACCGAGTACAGGGTTACTCATATTGTACTTGCCCCAGGTTCCCCACGGCGGAAGCTCAGCCCTCCTGTGAGCCTAACAGGTAAAGCAC
>NC_134486.1:225667163-225808165 GCF_040206685.1 Ascaphus truei | reverse complement strand
AGATGAGAGTGAGGTCTGAGAGAGAGAGGGAGAGTGAGGTCCTGAGAGAGAGAGAGAGTTGAGGTCTGAGAGAGAGAGAGAGTGAGGTCTGAGAGAGAGAGAGAGTGAGGTTCGAGAGAGAGAGAGAGAGAGAGTGAGGTCTGAGAGAGAGATGAGTGAGGTCTGAGATGAGAGAGAGAGTGAGGTCTGAGAGAGAGAGAGTGAGGCTGAGAGAGAGAGAATGAGGTCTGAGAGAGAGAGAGGAGTGAGGTGAGAGAGTGAGGTCTGAGAGAGGGAGAGAGTGAGGTCTGAGAGAGAGAGTGAGGTCTGAGAGAGAGGAGTGAGGTCTGAGAGAGAGAGTGAGGTCTGAGAGAGAGAAGTGAGGTCTGAGAGAGAGAGTGAGGTGGGAGGGTGAGCTGAGAGAGAGAGAGTGAGGTCTGAGGAGAGAGAGAGTGAGGTCTGAGAGAGAGAGTGAGGTCTGAGAAGAGAGAGAGTGAGGTCTGAGAGACGAGAGAGTGAGGAGAGATGAGAGAGAGGAGTGAGGTCTGAGAGAGAGAGAGAGAGGGTCTGAGAGTGAGAGAGTGAGGTCTGAGAGAGAGAGAAGTGAGGTTCTGAGAGAGAGAGAGAGTGAGGTCTGAGAGAGAGGAGAGTGAGGTCTGAGAGAGAGAGAGTGAGGTCTGAGAGAGAGAGAGAGTGAGGTCTGAGAGAGAGAGTGAGGTCTGAGAGAGAGAGAGTGAGGTCTGAGAGAGAGAGAGTGAGGTCTGAGAGAGAGAGTGAGGTCTGAGAGAGAGAGAGTGAGGTCTGAGAGAGAGAGAGTGAGGTCTGAGAGAGAGAGTGAGGTCTGAGAGAGAGAGTGAGGTCTGAGAGAGAGAGTGAGGTCTGAGAGAGAGAGTGAGGTCTGAGAGAGAGAGTGAGGTCTGAGAGAGAGAGTGAGGTCTGAGAGAGAGAGTGAGGTCTGAGAGAGAGAGTGAGGGTGAGGTCTGAGAGAGAGGGAGAGGGTGAGGTCTGAGAGAGAGAGAGTGAGGTCTGAGAGAGAGAGAGTGAGGTCTGAGAGAGAGAGTGAGGTCTGAGAGAGAGAGAGAGAGTGAGGTCTGAGAGAGAGAGAGAGTGAGGTCTGAGAGAGAGAGAGAGTGAGGTCTGAGAGAGAGAGAGAGAGAGTGAGGTCTGAGAGAGAGAGTGAGGTCTGACAGAGAGAGTGAGGTCTGAGAGAGAGTGTGAGGTCTGAGAGAGAGAGTGAGGTCTGAGAGAGAGAGTGAGGTCTGAGAGAGAGAGTGAGGGTGAGGTCTGAGAGAGAGGGAGAGGGTGAGGTCTGAGAGAGAGAGAGTGAGGTCTGAGAGAGAGAGAGTGAGGTCTGAGAGAGAGAGTGAGGTCTGAGAGAGAGAGAGAGAGAGAGTGAGGTCTGAGAGAGAGAGAGAGTGAGGTCTGAGAGAGAGAGAGAGTGAGGTCTGAGAGAGAGAGAGAGAGAGTGAGGTCTGAGAGAGAGAGAGTGAGGTCTGAGAGAGAGAGTGTGAGGTCTGAGAGAGAGAGTGAGGTCTGAGAGAGAGAGAGTGAGGTCTGAAAGAGAGAGAGAGTGAGGTCTGAGAGAGAGAGAGAGAGAGTGAGGTCTGAGAGAGAGAGAGAGTGATGTCTGAGAGAGAGTGAGGTCTGAGAGAGAGAGAGAGAGAGAGAGTGAGGTCAGAGAGAGAGAGTGAGGTCAGAGAGAGAGAGTGAGGTCTGAGAGAGAGAGAGAGAGAGAGAGAGAGTGAGGTCTGAGAGAGAGAGAGAGAGAGAGAGAGAGAGAGAGAGAGAGTGAGGTCTGAGAGAGAGAGAGAGAGAGAGTGAGGTCTGAGAGAGAGAGAGAGGTCAGAGAGAGAGAAAGTGAGGTCTGAGAGAGAGAGAGAGAGAGAGTGAGGTCTGAGAGAGAGAGAGAGTGAGGTCTGAGAGAGAGAGAATGAGGTCTGAGAGAGAGAGAGAGTGAGGTCTGAGAGAGAGAGAGAGAGTGAGGTCTGAGAGAGAGAGAGAGTGAGGTCTGAGAGAGAGAGAGAGTGAGGTCTGAGAGAAAGTGAGGTCTGAGAGAGAGAGAGAGAGAGAGAGAGAGTGAGGTCTGAGAGAGAGAGAGTGAGGTCTGAGAGAGAGAGAGTGAGGTCTGAGAGAGAGAGAGAGAGAGAGTGAGGTCTGAGAGAGAGAGAGAGTGAGGTCTGAGAGAGAGAGAGAGTGAGGTCTGAGAGAGAGAGAGAGAGTGAGGTCTGAGAGAGAGTGAGGTCTGAGAGAGAGAGAGAGTGATGTCTGAGAGAGAGTGAGGTCTGAGAGAGAGAGAGAGTGAGGTCTGAGAGAGAGAGAGAGAGTGAGGTCTGAGAGAGAGAGAGAGAGAGAGAGAGAGGGTGAGGTCTGAGAGAGAGAGAGTGAGGTCTGAGAGAGAGAGAGAGAGAGAGAGAGAGAGAGTGAGGTCAGAGAGAGAGAGAGTGAGGTCTGAGAGAGAGAGAGAGAGAGAGAGTGAGGTCTGAGAGAGAGAGAGAGAGAGAGGGTGAGGTCTGAGAGAGAGAGAGTGAGGTCTGAGAGAGAGAGAGTGTGAGGTCTGAGAGAGTGTGAGGTCTGAGAGAGTGTGAGGTCTGAGAGAGAGTGTGAGGTCTGAGAGAGAGAGAGAGAGAGTGTGAGGTCTGAGAGAGAGAGAGAGAGAGAGGGTGAGGTCTGAGAGAGAGAGAGTGAGGTCTGAGAGAGAGAGAGAGAGAGTGTGAGGTCTGAGAGAGTGTGAGGTCTGAGAGAGAGTGTGAGGTCTGAGAGAGAGAGAGAGAGAGAGTGTGAGGTCTGAGAGAGAGAGAGAGAGAGAGAGTGTGAGGTCTGAGAGAGAGAGAGAGAGAGTGAGGTCTGAGAGAGAGAGAGAGAGTGTGAGGTCTGAGAGAGAGAGTGTGAGGTCTGAGAGAGAGAGAGTGTGAGGTCTGAGAGAGAGAGAGAGTGTGAGGTCTGAGAGAGAGAGAGAGAGAGAGAGAGTGAGGTCTGAGAGAGAGAGAGAGGGTGAGGTCTGAGAGAGAGAGAGTGAGGTCTGAGAGAGAGAGAGAGAGAGAGAGTGAGGTCAGAGAGAGAGAGAGTGAGGTCTGAGAGAGAGAGAGAGAGAGAGTGAGGTCTGAGAGAGAGAGAGAGAAGGTGAGGTCTGAGAGAGAGAGAGTGAGGTCTGAGAGAGAGAGAGTGTGAGGTCTGAGAGAGTGTGAGGTCTGAGAGAGAGTGTGAGGTCTGAGAGAGAGAGAGAGAGAGAGAGTGTGAGGTCTGAGAGAGAGAGAGAGAGAGAGAGAGTGTGAGGTCTGAGAGAGAGAGAGAGAGAGAGTGTGAGGTCTGAGAGAGAGAGAGAGAGTGTGAGGTCTGAGAGAGAGAGAGAGAGAGTGTGAGGTCTGAGAGAGAGAGAGAGTGTGAGGTCTGAGAGAGAGAGAGAGAGAGAGAGAGAGAGAGAGAGAGAGAGTGTGAGGTCTGAGAGAGAGAAAGAGTGTGAGGTCTGAGAGAGAGAGTGAGGTCTGAGAGAGACACCAACTGCGCACTGCAACTGTTGGGTATCTATATACACCTTTGTTTTCACTTTGGGCGCCACGGAAATATCCTGATCGCCTTGGGGAGCCTTGAAAAAATCCTGTTTGCCTTGGGGATCCTTGAACCGAAAAAGTTTGGGAACCACTGTCTAAGGCCTGGGACCCGGTGCTCCCGGCGGCGCGGGCGGCCACACGCGAGTTCCCCACCAGCAGGAGAATCCTCGCGAGCCGGTCCTGGTCCCCCCTGGCTGCACAGCTCACTACACGCTGTGACGCGTCAGCCGCTACGGGATACAAGAGAATGGTGATCCCTAGCATTGACGCGTCACGTGGTGTGACTGTGAGCCAATGAGGAGGGGAGGCTTCGAGAGGAGGAGAGGCTTCGGGGAGTGGGGAGGAGTGTGGGGGGAAAGCAGCGTGAGTGCCTGTCTGTGTGTGTGTATGTGTATGTCTGAGTGCGTGAGTGCCTGCCTCTGTCTGTGTGTGTGTCTGTCTGTGTGTGTGTGTGTGTGTCTGCGTGTGTGTATGAGTGCCAGCCCGAGCCCGTGGAGGAAGGGAGGGGGGGGGAGAGTAGAGGATCCCTCCGCTCAAGCTCGCCCCCCCCGTCTCGCTCAAACCTCCCACTCCCGCCCACCTCCCGCTCCGGCTCTCGCTCCCTACAGACCGCATATCGCGGTCTGTGTCTGTCAGCGCCCCGCCTGTCTGCAGTGCAGGAGCGCTGACGGAGGGAGCGGGGCCTTAGCCTTAGACTAAGAAGGATATGTTCCACTGAAGACTTGTTTATACAACAATCAGAGGTATTCAATACTAGTTTTAGAGACAGAGGATATTCCGAACGGGACATTCATACAGCATATATGAGAGCATTACAAACTAATCGCTCAGATTTATTAAATCAAACCAATGTTGATAAAACAAAGAGACACAATGAGATTATTAACAAACTTGAAGAAACCCCATTGTTTATTACTACTTACAGTAATCAAGCTAGTCAAATAAGAACCATTGTAGAAAAACATTGGGAAATATTACATCTTGATAAAGATCTGGCCACCTTAGTTCAAACTACTCCTAAATTTGTCTATAAAAAAGCAAAAACAATTGGTTATCATCTTTCCCCAAGTTTGTTTACTTCAAATTTGAATAAACAAAAACAGAATCTTCCAAAGGGGTTCCACAAATGTGGAAATTGCAATTATTGTAAATATGCAGTACCCCTTTCAAGCATTGAATGTAAACATAAGGGACAAACATATAAAATTAAACAATTTATGACCTGTACCACTAATTATGTTATTTATAAATTGAATTGCATGTGTGGAAGCATTTACATAGGCAGGACTATACGCCCCTTCAAAATCAGGATTTCTGAACATCTTCGTTCCATTAAAAAGAATGATCTTGGATTACCTGTGTCTAAACATTTTTCTAATTGGCCATTAGGTTCTATTAGTACTTTCACATTCAGTGCTTTAGAACAAATTCCTAAACATGCTAGAGGGGGTAACAGAGAGGCAGCCCTCAATAAAAGGGAGATGTTTTGGATTTATACCCTCGGGTCATTATCACCGGGGGGTATAAATACTGATTGGGAATTGAAACATTTTTTGGGATAGGATTTTCTCTCTCTTTATATAAAAGTTAACTATGATTACTTTTATATTTTGATATATATAGTTTGAATTTTTCATACAATATGTATTAATTGTGTGATTATTACATTTTCTTTTGTTGAAATGTTGTCTATTTGAATCTCTCTAATATGAATTATCTCTTCTAGATAGGTCTGTCGATATCTCCATTTACCATCTATATTATATTTACCTTTGTGTGTGTTATGATTGTGCTCGCCACAAACCGGGACCGGACCGCGGGGCTGAGGTGGGGTTATATAATCACCGACCTAGGTCCGCGCAGACTGATCTGGAGTGCGCAGTTCATAGTCGTACATAGCAGGGTCAGGATTGGAGAAGGCAGGATCATCGTTATTCAAGCAGGAGTTCGGCAACAGGTAGTCAGGAGTTCCCCACTTCAGCTTAGGTGCGTGAGCGCGGGAGTGGCCTCTGTGCGAGGAGCGGCCTCGGCCCATGACGCCGGTCTCAGCAGGGGGAGACAGAAGGCTGGTGAAGTACACCACGGGGCAGCGTCGGGATAACCAACGCTTCAGCACAGAAGTCAGGAACGGGTGTCTGCATGGAACTAGCAGCAGGCCTCAGGAAACAACGCTTCAGCACAGGAGTCAGGAACGGGCCTCTGCATGGAACTAGCAGCAGGCCTCAGGAAACAATGCTTCAGCACAGGAGTCAGCAACAGGCCTCTGCATGGAACTAGCAGCAGGCCTCAGGAAACAGGAACTAGGGATAAGAACTAGAGAGGTTAGTACACCAGAAAACAAGCCAGGGCGTCTTGTGGCAGAGACAGTAACTTCCAGGGTAGGAATTATGCTTGGCTCTGATTCAGAGCCAAAGCCCAACCTATAAAGGGCGGAGATCCAATCACAGGGGAAGGGTGTGGAAGCATTCCTCCAATGATAGGGCACAGGGCAGAAGCTGCAATGAAAGGCAGCACATGTGCTCTTGATTGCCAGAGGAAGCTTGCAACTGCAGAGGTCTGCAAGGCTATAGTCAAAGCCAGGAGTGGATTCCTTACAGTGTGCTATATACAATTAGGGATTGACTATTTACCATCTGCATCCCCAATATAAATCTAAATGATTATGCAAAGTATATATCTGACATTTTCATAAAGGTATCCTTGGATTAATTGATATAATGCCTTAACTATTTATTATTATTATTATATTTGTATTATTATTATTATTACATTTTCAATATATCGAAGAGACTTGCATTGTGATATCTCAGTTTCTCATCACATTGTTCATTGTTTTTATTTTGTTTTTATATCAGCATACTCCCGCATTGACTGTCTTTGTTATTGTCTGCAGGGTATTATGACATGTGTGCCCTTTCTTATGACCTATGTTAATTTTGGTCCATTTCCCACTTTTAGTGATGCTATTTATATAATCTCTATGGTAACCCTCTTTATTAGTAAACATTCACCAGCGTGGCTTGCCCCGTTACATCACTTCCGGTGTACGGACTCAAGCCAATCAGCATCATATAATGATTCGCTGTGTCACTTCCGGTGGGCAGATGATGCCTTACTGCGTTATTTCCGGTGGGCAGATGCGGGTTATAAGAAGGGGCACCAAGTCGACACTCTGTACTCTCTAACGAAGCGCCAGTCGTGGCGTGAAACACGTAAGAGCTAACCTTTTCTGCACCATGTTGTCGTTCACTCAATAAAGAAGTTTTTACCTGATCCGCTGTTATCCTGAATTATCCCTCATTGGCACGGCTGTGCTCCGCTTCACCTTCCCTTTGGGGGTCACTATTTAAGAACACCATTAATTGTTACGAAGTTGATAATGATGTTGAAACTATTATATAAAAATGAGATATAATCATTTCCAGTAGTTAAGTTGTAAGATAACACTATTCATAGTAATGAATACAGCACTATCTCTTAACTTAATACCCAACATTCTGCATTTAAGGATGCACACATTGTATAGGTGGGGTGAAACATGATTAATACAAGAAGAAATATGTGAAACATTCACATACCGTTGGCAGACGAAGTTCTGATCATTCACTACAAAATGTGCAGTTCTTTGGAGAGAGCAGGATCATAAGATTACATACACACAATGCAATGTAACACATATCACGAGATGATTACAGATTCGATTATATGTGTTAGAAAATCTTACATGTGAAAAAATTCTCTATTAACGTCCGGCGAGTCTCCGCCCCACTGGCTGTATGGTCCCTAACCCCTGCAGGAGGCACGAGAGGATCCTCCTCTAAATCCTCCCGAATGTTGCCTGGAAGATTCTGACGTAGGACAATGTTGTGCAGAATGCAACAACAAATCACTATGTCGCCAACTTTCGCTGGCGAATACTGGAGCGCACCACCAGATCTATCAAGACACCTAAAACAACTTTCAACACTCCAAATGTCCTCTCGATCACCGAGCGTGTGGATATGTGTGCGGCATTATATTGTTCCTCTGCAGGGGTTTGAGTATTACCCAGTGGGGTCAGAAGCCAAGGCCGGCTTCCATATCCTGAGTCGCCTATAATACATTCAAATCACATAAAGGTTAATATATGTAACAATATTCAAAACATCGTCTATTGCCATTTCCTAGTACATGAGAGTGAATAATAAACAACACATGCCCTAACAATTAAATCCTCCTTATCTAAGATGATGCTGCGTGACATGGATTAGATATACAACTTCACAAAAGTTAAGTATTTGTGGTTACTTCCAATATTAGTAACACATAATGAAACATAAAACTCTACATTAAATGTACTTGTAAGTGCAGTTTCTGTAACATTGACTGACCCAATAGCCAACCGTCCGGGAATTCCCCCACTTCAAATTTACGGAAGACTAATGAGTTCTTCAGAATATGGGAATCATGGCAGGCACCTGGGAAGTGGGCTACCACACTCAGAATTTTCATGTATGCGTCACATACGACCTGCACATTTAGTGAGTGGTAATGTTTCCTGTTCCGGAAATCCCTCTCCTCTTCACGTAGCGGGGTCAGCGCAACATGTGTGCAATCTATAGCACCCATCACATTGGGTAGCCCAGCTACATTATAAAATGCAGTCTTCAGTGCATGCCACTCTATCTGCTCGCTAGGAAAATGTACATAATCACTAGCTCGTAGAGTCAGTGCACATAGAAACTGGCTAAAGGCCCGCAAGAATGCCAATTGCGAGACCCGGCCTACTATGCCCACAGTTGTCTGAAATGACCCGAAGCAAGAAAATGTAATGAGCTCAGCATTTTAACAAGGCCAGACACTGCATGATTCCTGTCTGTTGTTGGCTCTAAATCTTCTCTTAACACTTCATAGAGTTCCAAGATAGCCGCTGAGCTCAATCGGTAGCGGCTGATAACCTCGTCCTCAGTCAAGCCCTCTAGGGAGCTTCTTTGCCTAAAATTGCAGGGGGCTATGTGTCTCACAACACGGATCTCCCTCTCTCTCCTCTCTCTCCTCTCTCTCCTCTCTCTCCTCTCTCTCCTCTCTCTCCTCTCTCTCCTCTGCAGCATAATCTCCCTCCTCCTCGCACAAAACAACAAAAAAGCGCAATCTGGTGCCGCATCCATTTCACTGTGGAAGGTAAGTGGCTCCTTATATCGTTTAAATAGGCAGACTAATAAGTCACATGATTGTAAATGATGACACGTGTGTTGAATAGTATTGTGAACATATGAATTGTAGTCATTCAAAAATTCATTGTACTTTAATTCAGATGTATTACACACATAATTAAATGTGATGTCATCATCAATTAGACACCATTCGAGAATCCACATTAAAACCAATGCTGCGACCCAATATGAGTAATTGCCAGAAAATAATAACTCAATCATTACATTTGTATGTAACATGTTGAGTCATGAACGTGTTACATCACAAGAAGTAATGGTTTGTTTGTTTAAAGGTGTGTCAGAAGGTTGGATTATTGACAAGATGGTTATTTGGTGATGACGGGAGTATTGCCCTTTAAATTAACCCCCTGCTAACGTTTGCTGGTACACTATAAAGTTTAGAAGATACATGTAATTCAATTGATCTAAATTTCAAATCAATCATGTGTTCTCCTTTAATTTCAATTATTGATTATCAGCTTCGGGGGATACAGATATATTCACGCCAACATCCGTGGACCCCCAGACAGCTTTGAGGACCACCCCTGGACACTCTGAGTGCTAAATAAATGTACTTTCTTTCTCCATCTGAATGTATGTTAAAAGGTGAAATGCAGTATTATCCATATGTGGAGAATATTATTTTGTAACAATACTGTACTGTATGTGTTATGGGGTTGTATTAATTTGTAAGGATAGTTGTATTTGGGGGTGGCACACGATTGCTACCGCATGCCAGCAGGGAACCCCAAACACCCAAGGACCCCCAAAAACCTGCAGGACCCCCGCGGGGTCAGGCGGGGACACCCGCCGGCCTGTTGTATGGGTTTTGCGCATGCAAAAATGTAAACCAAGAAATTTTTCTAAGTCCAGCTTTTTTAGCGTCTACCTTGAGCTGACGTGTTTTCTTGAACGCAAGTTTCGCGTACGTTAAGGTTGCGTAGCTTAGGGCATCCCGCATAAGGGCAGAATTTCACGCAAACAGGGTAACGAACGAGCAAAGTTGGACTTAGAAAAAATTCCAGAAAAAAGTCACTTTTAGAACGCAAAGTGCCTGTTTGCGTTGCTTAGTGAATCGTGTTCAGTGCAACATCACGTTCTAAGAGCACTTTGCGTTCTAAAAACGACTTATCGGAGCTTAGTGCATGACCCCCTTTATTTACCATCCTTACTATTTTCTAGTGCAGTGATTCCCAACCAGAGGTTTTGGGAATCCCTAATATTTTCTAGCAGAGGATGCACAGTGTAGAAAAAGATGGGAACCCCTGTTGTAGTGAATTGTTACTAATGTAAACTGTTTTGAACAATGTTGGATAATACTGACAACAATAGCCAAAGCTGTATAAAATCGATGCACTTGTTTGAGGCCCTTCATGGGAATATACGAGTAAGCATGTGAAGAAAGGGTTATTTTAAGAAGTTAGCTTTCTAATATTACTGAAATAATTTAAGTGAGGCTGGGAACTGTAACTGTGACATTCCAGCTTGTCGTTAGATCACCTGTGATCTTGTGAAGATAAATAGACATAACTGACAGCTGTGAAGGCTGTAATAATATTGCAAAACATTGAACGAAAGAACCTTATGATATGGCCTTTTAGTTACTGATGCACTTTCCTTAATTGCCATGATAACTTTTTTCTTAATAAAGCAACATAGCCAATTAAGTTACATTTTCTTGGAGCATTAACCCATGATGTTATGTCAGTCTTAGCTTGAAAACAAACCCCAGTTCCATTGCGAAAACGGCATTACTTTAGAAGTTCGGCTTTCACAAAATTTCGTCTTAGATCATAAACAGTCGCCTCTCTTTAGATTATAAGAAATTTGACAAAATGAAAACTTGATTAAAAGTGAAGTAAAATAATAAAAATAAAACGTTGCAGCAAGAAATGAGCGAAGAGTAAGTGTGGAGATTAAGGGGGGGATAGTGGGGAGACAGTAAGGGGGAGGGCTGCAGCAAGGAGGCAGCCGACACAGGAGAGTGCCTAGGGGCGGCGGATTTTTTAATCTGTCACTACCAACAGAGCTATAGTCACTCCACACAGAGGTACAGGGGGAATGCTACCAGTACTAGGTGCCCAGTGCCACCGCAACGGCTTACGAGGTGCAGTTTCCACTTCTGTGGGGGATCGGGAACTCCAAGCAGCGCTGGATGCAAGTCGCAGGCAAGTTTAAATCGCACACTTCACAAAGGCATGCAGCCTTATCTTGGAGTGTCTCTGGCACAACCTCGGAGAACACTGCTTAGTCCATCACTACACTAGCCTCAGCAAGGTCTCTGGAGCTGAGATCACGGGAGACCAGGCATATACACCTTTTTACCAGGATCATACATTGAGCAAAACAGGTAAATTGTAAATTTAGTTACAGGAAAAGGCAGACACACAATGTTACACAAACTACATAAGAAAAGACACACTTACTGTGGGTCTAGGGGGGGAAACTAGATGTTCCTAGGTGCAGGGGCTTCTAAATCCAAAGCTTACCCTGACAGGGACCTAGCCTGAAATGTCCTGGAACTGAAATCAGTCTGCCGTTTCAGACGCCAGTCCAGAGGAGTTGAATTTACTTGCTGGACTTGGTGCTTAGAATCTACAAATATGATTGGCTCAGGGGTTTATAATGCTTCTGAGTTTCATTCACAAAACCCTGCAGCCAATCCGGCCATGGGAGTTTCCTAACCAGACAATCAGAGCAATGCTGGTCCTGTGAAGCCAGGCATGTGTGGGTGCTGAATCTGCCAAGGGCATGTGCAAGGTTGCCACCTCAGCCACTTTCTATTCGGAAGCCACATGCTGGGTTGGGCTCCTTCAAGTCTGGTGGGGCAAATGGAAATTCAGAGAACTTCCATTCATCCCAGGACGTGGGTACTTGAGCTCTTCCCTCCTGCCCAGATGGTCTTGACACCTCAGACATCCTCTGTGGCTTTCATCTCCGATGTCCTGTCAGATGTACTGGCACCAAGTTAGTAGCCCCAGTGGCCTGTCAGAACATTGGCTCTGAAAGTCTCAGCTCATTTACTGTGCACAAAGCATATGTGTACTTTACACACTTTGTTAATAAAATATACACTTTAAAAACCTAAGTCTTTCTGGTATGGGAAATAGAATAAAAAGCTGCACCTTGGTTTTCGCTAGCCATATTCCCCACACACTATTGCACAGACTTAGTATGGATTCTAAGGATCCCATCACAACCTTATATTTATGCTTGGAGCACCTCAGAACCCCTATACCAGTTCTGGGTGACCTGGGTATTCCTGTGATGGCACGGATGACGCATCACATACGCAGGAAACCACGCACCGGCGCCGCGTCATGAAGAGTGAGTTAATCCTTAACTCCACACTAACCCAGGATCAACTGCACCTGCGGTTCACTCCGCCTCTGTTCTACCATTGGACACTTGCTACCGAGTGGGCGGTTCATGCTAATATGTGGCAGCTGCTTGCTGGCTGCTCATTGTCACCTGCCCTTTATATGTTCAGCCAGCCCTCTGGCAAATTGGCTGAGCATAATTCTTCGTTCCTGAATGTAGTGCTTACCTCAAGCTTCTGCTGCCTTGTCCTGTTGCCTTGTGCATTTTTGATCCTGTCTTGTCTCTCAGTGCTTTGACCTCGGCTTGTACCTGGACCCGACTTCTCTCTACCTCAACCTTTGCTTGCCTCTGGACCTCTACCTTCTCCACCCCTGGACCCCGGCTACCCTCTATGACCATCCGACTACTCAAACCCCTGACCACGGCGAGTATTACGACTTTTCTTACTTCTTCAACCTTGACCCGGCTATATGACAATCACTCTGCACTCTCGAAGCGCTCATGCGGCTGGAGGTCGATGTACACTAACATCCCCTCCTCAGCCTCGCTATTTGCTATTTCAATACTCTTGTAGCATTTCATAATGGCTATCACAATATCCCTGTGCATTATACCTGTAGTTGTGCTGGCACGTCCTCCATCTTGTTGCTTACGCAACTCAACAGTGACGTCAAAAGCTACCACCTGCGGCAATAGAGTTTAGCTTTGTGTACTCGCCGGTGAGCGAGTTACTTACCACCATACCGATAGACAGAAATAAACCGGCGCCTTATAAACAGAAAATCCAATAGAAAGGAGACCTGACACAAGTGGAAAAGTGTGAGAAAAAATGGAATAGGGGGAGCGAGGGATCAGTGGACATAAACCAATACAATCAACGACGATAAAATAAACATATAATAAAATATCCAAAGTAATGGGGTTGGGACAGGAACTAAAAGATCGTAATACAATGGAGTATTGTAGATACTTACACGGCCGTGTGTAAGTACAATCCAAAGGGGGTATCTTTATGATGGAATATTGACCCCTCCACAAATGAGTGCGGGGGGATCATAGAGGGTTTCTATATACTAAGGTAAATACTCACACGGCCCAGTGTGAGTAAGGGTACAGGGCAGATGTCTTTAAGATGTAGTCAGTCTATCCAGGGTAGTTGCTGGTCAATTACATCAGGTTCTGCACATTTGTGGCTAAAGCTGATCTGTAGTTCTTTCTTGCTTATATTCAGCAATGTGACTCTCCGTTTCAGCGGTGTGTGGGGATAAGTGAGGCACAGTCTTAGCAGTGGTAGTAAACGATATTTATTGTGTATAAGAACGATAAAAACGATTAACAGTACTGTCACACTCACATCAATAAAATCATATAGTATCCCCTGGCTCCTCCGTGTGGTTCGGTCTCGCAGTAACCCGCTCCGGCCCCGCGTCCGGGGTGCAGATAGCTTGAACTGATCCGCCCGGCTGCAGATACTGCTGAAGAGACTTTCTACGGAAGCCTCCGTGGGACAAAACAGGAACAGGTTTCGAGCAACGCGTTTCGCCGATTGGACGGCTTCCTCAGGCTCATAAAATGACTAGTGGTGGGTCCCATGAGCATTTATAGACCCACCGAGCTAATTGATTAATTAGTTTGTGATGTTTTCACAGTTGCCTTCAATAAACATCATTCAATTGATTCTTGTTCTCCATCTCGTGGCTAGTTTTACATAGCATTGCTAATGTGTCCATTTAATACAGGGTTTGGTTGCTTTCAATGCTACCCTCTCCCTTCAATTGCACCTTCGTGCCTTACAATGTTTAACTCATTGATTTAACCCTCTCGGTCCCTTACACTAGTTGGTAATTCAAGATGGTCCCCATAATAATTTTTCAACATGGTCATGAAATTAAAAACTGATTTCCCTTCATCATTTGAGTTCAGTCAAACATATTAAAAACAATTTAGGTATATAGTTTATACAATCAATTTTGAAAAAATTAAAAACAGTTTTATACAATCGCTTTAAAACCTCTCACATATTCTATTTGATGATGTTCTTTAGAAAATCCATATCTAGCTATTAATAGGATCTAGTCCATGTTCCTTACTAAAACCTTGTTGGTTAAAAACTGAGGTAGTAGACTCTTTTGAAATTCATTGAATATATAACTCTAAAAATGCACGTAATAAACACAAAATTTGGAAGAAAAGGGGGAGAAATGGATAGGGGGGGGGAAGCGGAGGGATTCATAAATTAGGGAAGGGGGGGGGGGGGGAGGGGAGGGAAACAAAGAAAAACATTGGTAAATGAATCTCATAGATTGTCACAAAATATATATTTAAAATTTGTTTGAATTTGGAAAGGATCTAGGGGATGTAGTCAAACTCGCTCTATACCCTAATGTTGCGAATATCATTCCGGCTTATATAAATGCCGAGATATCCAAGTCAACATTCAGGCCCCTCGGTGCTAGAGTTTTAAGTTGGTATATCCAAAACGTTTCTCTTTGGATATACCAACTTAAAACTCTAGCACCGAGGGGCCTGAATGTTGACTTGGATATCTCGGCGTTTATATAAGCCGGAATGATATTCGCAACATTAGGGTATAGAGCGAGTTTGACTACATCCCCTAGATCCTTTCCAAATTCAAACAAATTTTAAATATATATTTTGTGACAATCTATGAGATTCATTTACCAATGTTTTTCTTTGTTTCCCTCCCCTCCCCCCCCCCCCTTCCCTAATTTATGAATCCCTCCCCTTCCCCCCCTATCCATTTCTCCCCCTTTTCTTCCAAATTTTGTGTTTATTACGTGCATTTTTAGAGTTATATATTCAATGAATTTCAAAAGAGTCTACTACCTCAGTTTTTAACCAACAAGGTTTTAGTAAGGAACATGGACTAGATCCTATTAATAGCTAGATATGGATTTTCTAAAGAACATCATCAAATAGAATATGTGAGAGGTTTTAAAGCGATTGTATAAAACTGTTTTTAATTTTTTCAAAATTGATTGTATAAACTATATACCTAAATTGTTTTTAATATATTTGACTGAACTCAAATGATGAAGGGAAATCAGTTTTTAATTTCATGACCATGTTGAAAAATTATTATGGGGACCATCTTGAATTACCAACTAGTGTAAGGGACCGAGAGGGTTAAATCAATGAGTTAAACATTGTAAGGCACAAAGGTGCAATTGAAGGGAGAGGGTAGCATTGAAAGCAACCAAACCCTGTATTAAATGGACACATTAGCAATGCTATGTAAAACTAGCCACGAGATGGAGAACAAGAATCAATTGAATGATGTTTATTGAAGGCAACTGTGAAAACATCACAAACTAATTAATCAATTAGCTCGGTGGGTCTATAAATGCTCATGGGACCCACCACTAGTCATTTTATGAGCCTGAGGAAGCCGTCCAATCGGCGAAACGCGTTGCTCGAAACCTGTTCCTGTTTTGTCCCACGGAGGCTTCCGTAGAAAGTCTCTTCAGCAGTATCTGCAGCCGGGCGGATCAGTTCAAGCTATCTGCACCCCGGACGCGGGGCCGGAGCGGGTTACTGCGAGACCGAACCACACGGAGGAGCCAGGGGATACTATATGATTTTATTGATGTGAGTGTGACAGTACTGTTAATCGTTTTTATCATTCTTATACACAATAAATATCGTTTACTACCACTGCTAAGACTGTGCCTCACTTATCCCCACACACCGCTGAAACGGAGAGTCACATTGCTGAATATAAGCAAGAAAGAACTACAGATCAGCTTTAGCCACAAATGTGCAGAACCTGATGTAATTGACCAGCAACTACCCTGGATAGACTGACTACATCTTAAAGACATCTGCCCTGTACCCTTACTCACACTGGGCCGTGTGAGTATTTACCTTAGTATATAGAAACCCTCTATGATCCCCCCGCACTCATTTGTGGAGGGGTCAATATTCCATCATAAAGAAACCCCCTTTGGATTGTACTTACACACGGCCGTGTAAGTATCTACAATACTCCATTGTATTACGATCTTTTAGTTCCTGTCCCAACCCCATTACTTTGGATATTTTATTATATGTTTATTTTATCGTCGTTGATTGTATTGGTTTATGTCCACTGATCCCTCGCTCCCCCTATTCCATTTTTTCTCACGTTTTCATAAGGGTTTTGGATTATCCCTTCTAGGGGTTGAAGCAGAAGGGAACATAGGAATAACTCTGCAACAAAAGAGAGTAACCACACTGATTGGTGTCACCACTATCTGCTACTAAAGGTAAGCGCCTGGTCTTCCCCATTTACACAAGTGGAAAAGTCCAGTCCTGTTGAAAACAGAGGTCCTTTATGTAATCTTGGTTGTTGTCTCATACATGTGGGAAACAAAAAGTTAAAGACCAATCATAGTGTATAACTGTAGACAGTAGAATATTAAAATTAATATTAATTAATGGTATATATATATATATACCTATAAAAAATTACACTGCTGATAGGACAAACAATGAACAAACAAACAAAACACATAAAGCAAACTGCTTGAACTAACTTAAAACAACACAACATCGAATGATGAATCAAATAAACAACCTGATTTAATAAAATACACTTTGTGAAAAATAGACAGGATAGGTGTCTTCTGTGCTTGGCTCCAGGGGGAGGGGGAATTAAAGGCCTACTTATAAGAGACCTCTGTTTTCAATAGGACTGGACTTTTCTACTTGGGTCAGGTCTCTTTTCTATTGGATTTTCTGTTTATAAGGCGCCGGTTTGTTTCTGTCTATCTGCGTATGTGTTTTGTATCGAATCACTGGGTCCAGGCAGCCTTTCCTATATTTTAGGCACTGATTTATTATTAATGTAATAGTGCACTATTTATTGTTTAGCATTAGCGCTGTAGCACAAAACGTTTTTTTTTTGCATTACCACCATACCGGCAACACTGATTGCGACACTCCAGTGACGGTCTTGAACTTTTTTGTGCTTCTCTGGGTGCTCATATCACTTCTACATACATCGGAACTTACAGAGGAAGGTTCTCTTAGCTGCCACGGATGCCGCCCGTAGGCTGCTTCACATAAGTATCCTGACCATCGAATCCAGCAGCTGACGCTTACCGACTGTGGAAATACCATGCTGATTGTTGCATGACATGCTTTAAAGAACGTACTTTTTGTATGTGCGACACTTACCCTTTGAAATCTCCACTAATATATATTTTTATATTATAGTATGAGTTGCTATTATAAGGAACATTTACAAGAATCCCACATCAACCCTTAGATTACATGAAGATACAAACAAGATAAGAATTATGAAGGGAGTGAAACAGGCAGACACAATGTCATCAAAGCTTTTCACAGCAACACTTGAAGAATTGTTCAAGACATGACCTTGGAGCCCGTGAGGAAGCTTCCCCTCCCCCCCCAACCCACATATAAATAAATACACAACAAAGGTCTGGAGGTACAAAGGCCACGGCTTTATTTACACAAATAAACCCTGGTAAGTGCCAACCCTGCCAGCGTGCTCTCTCCCCGGGTAAAGGGCGATGGCACACCAACCACGGCCCGCACACCCACCAAGCCGGGCGTCCGATGGCCTTGCCGTTAAGTGATATTGGACCCAGGGAATCACGCACAAATGAGCCCTGCCATCTCGCTAACCCCAGCCACCACAAGGCTTTAGGGTTTATCTGCACAATATAGCCCCCTCTGGCAAGGTTACCGAACACCTACCCCCCAACAGCCGCCGTGACATAGGCAACACATGCCATGCAGAGCCCACCTCAAACATGGCAGACATAGTTACATCGTAGATGAGGTTGAAAAGATATACGTCCATCAAGTCCAACCCACGCCAAATCCAGACAGATACTCCATCCTGTATCCTCACCTACAGTATTTTTGATCAAGAGGAAGGCAAACAAAACCCCCCAGTGATATAACACAAGGGGAAAAATAAATTCCTTCCTGACTCCAAGAATTGGCAATCAGATTACTCCCTGGATCAATATCCTTCCCATGTATACTTATTTCTGAAAAGAAGAAAATACAACATAATGTACAATATATTATACGATTGTCATGGTATTACCCAAACAAAGGGACGGGTGGGCGGGAACTTCTTTTCAGGGAGAAGACTGCCCTCCCTCCCCTGCACTCCTTTGAATCCCCTTAGCTCCGCCCCCCGTGAGTCTGGGGAAGGGGAGGGGAAACAGCATGCAATCCAGCCAAGCTGTAGGGGGAGGGGAAGCAGCATGGGAACCAGCACCAAAGGTGTGGAGGAGGGGGAGGGAAGAGAGGGGAGCCTAGTCCCTGCGGTCATGTGTCCCGTCTCTGAGGGCTGCTTTAGATTGGGGGAAAAAAGGATTCAAAATCAACAGTGAATATTTGGGTCTATCTCCCGCTCTCTCAAGGTATGAGTACATTTCTAGTAGTGGTTGATCACTTCACTAAGCAGGCCCATTTAATTCCCCTGACAAAATTACCCATGCCTCGGTACTCTCTGACATTTACATCAGGGAAATCTTCCGCTTGCATGGAGATTAACCTTGGAGATTTGTCTCTGACCGGGGATCAGAGTTTGTTTCCAAGTTGTGGAGAGCGTTTTGTACCAGAATGGGAATTTCTCTCCATTTTTCCTCAGCTCTCCATCGACAGTCTAATGACCTAACAGAAAGGACCAACCAGTCATTGAAACAGTTCCTTCATTGCTTTGTATTTGAACCGCTGGATAATTGGGTGGAATTGCTCCCTTTTTCTGAGATTGCATGAAATTCCTTAAAACACAACTCCGCTCAAGAATCTCCATTTTTCTGAACCTATGGCTACCCCACTCCATTCTTTATTACTCTGTAGTGCCCTCTGGGTTTCCTGTGGTAGACTTCAAGCTAAAGGAACTCCAGGACCTCTTTAAAAAGGTCCACACCACTCTCGCTAAAGCGGGCCATTCTTCAGAAGGAGACAACCTCCTCCCCTCAAAGTGGGTGATCAGGTTTGGTTCTGCACCAGAAATATTCACCTCAAGCTACCCTCGGCAAGCTTTGTCCTAGATGCATTGGTCTTTAAAAACTTTAGAAGAAAATCAACCATGTTGCCTTCAAATTGGAACTGCCTGCTAGCCTAATAATACAGTCTGTCTTTCATGTCTTACATAGTTACATAGTAGATGACGTTGAAAAAAAGACATACGCCCATCAAGTTCAACCTATGCTAAATGTAGACGACAGATACTTATTCTATATTTATATTTATGGTGTATTGGTCCAGAGGAAGGCAAACAAGAAAATCACAGTGAAATATCATCTAGTGATATCTCATAAGGGAAAAAAATTAATTCCTTCCTGACTCCAACTATTGGCAGTTAGATTGCTCCCTGGATCAAAATCCTTCCCAAGTTTACTTTTTTGCTATATCCCTGTATACCTTTTCTTTCTAAATATGTCCAACCTTTTTTTGAACATACAGTACCTATTGTATCTGCCATCACAGTCTCCATGGGTAATGAATTCCACATTTGAACTGCCTTTACTGTAAAGAGCCCTTTCCTTTGTTGTTGGTGAAATCTCCTTTCCTCCAAACTTAAGGGATGACCCTGAGTCCTTTATACTGCCCGTGGGATGAATAGTTCTTTAGAAAGCTCCTTGTATTGTCTCCGAATATATTTGTATATAGTTATCATATCCCCTCTTAGTCGCCTCTTTTCTAAGTAAACAAATCTAATTTAGCTAGCCTCTCTCCATAAATCAGATTATCCATCTTCTTGATTAATTTGGTGTCTCTTCTCTGCACATTCTCTAGTAAATGTCTTTTCATGCTGAGTCGCACACACACACGCAGAGAAGCACACACACGCACACAGAGATGCACACACACGCAGAGTCGCACGCACGCAGAGTCGAACGCAGAGTCACGCTCACACAGAGTCGCACAAATGCACAGTCGCACACACACACACGCAGTCACACACACGCAGTCACACACACACGCACACACATGGACGCAGAGTCGCACACAGAGACGCAAACACACGCAGAGTCGCACGCACGCAGAGTCGCACGCACGCAGTCACACGCATGCAGTCACACGCACCCATAGTCGCACGCAGAGTCACGCTCACACAAAGTCGCACACACGCACAGTCGCAAACACCCACGCACGCACGCAGTCGCAAGCACACGCGCACGTAGAGTCGCACGCACACGCAGAGTTGCATGCAGAGTCGCATGTGCACGCAGAGTCGCGCTCACATGCCGAGTCGCACACACCCACATGTAGTATTGCACAAACGCACGTAGTCACACACGCACGCAGAGTTACACACACGCACGCAGAGTCGCACAGACACGCACGCAGAGTCACACACACACGCACGCAGAGTCGCGCACACACACGCACGCAGAGTCTCACACACACGCACGCAGAGTCTCACACACACGCACGCAGAGTCACACACTCTCCATGTAGCTTGTAGACAGCAGGCTTAGCAATAGTGCCAAAGTCAATAGTAGCTGCAAATTCAAACAAGATCTTCTTGCACTAAACGGGCAATGAATGGAAGGTTATTAAACATAATGATGCCCCTTTATAAAGCATTTGTAAGACCACACCTTAAAAATGGAGTGCAACTCTCTATATATATATATAATGATAATATTATATGTTTATAGAGATACAATAAAACATGTGTCAAACGATATTCATTAAGAAAACTACCACTAAGGTAATGAAGGGGTTAACTTCTACTGCCACCTACCTGCAAGGCCTAAACACCCACTCTGGGGCAACTGCAAGCTTCACCCACCCCCTGAACCAACATCAAAGCAGTGCCTGCTATTTAACCCTTTCATCACCATAGCAGTTAGCCGCTAAGGCAATGAAACTGGCTGCTATTTTATTTTTATTGCACAGGATTGATAATAGAGGCCGGCGGGTCCCCGGTGTGATCCCCAGAGACCTGAGGGAACCCCGTGGGCCTTGGAAAACTGCGGGGGCCCCCTGGGGCCACTAGAGATGCGGGACTCCCGTGGGTCTCCAGGGTGTCCCCGCCGGCCTCGGGTATCATTCCTGTGCAGTAAAACTAAAAGAAATTTCTTTTATGCATTTTGCAATTCCTTTAGCGCCTTCAGCTGGCGCCAAAATATTGCACGTTTTAATAATACGATATGCTTATCACAGCTTAGTGAATAGTTGTTTCTGGCAAAAAATGTGATTTGGGGCATTTTTTGGCTTATCATACGGATTGTTTTAGCCAGAGTGTTACAGTACTATAAAAATCCGTTTTAGGGCGATATTGCACTGTTATCGGAGGTTTGTGAAAAAAATAAATTCCTTCCTGACTCCAACTATTGGCAGTTAGATTGCTCCCTGGATCAAAATCCTTCCCAAGTTTACTTTTTTCCTATATCCCTGTATACCTTTTCTTTCTAAATATATCCAACCTTTTTTTGAACATACAGTACCTATTGTATCTGCCATCACAGTCTCCATGGGTAATGAATTCCACATTTGAACTGCCTTTACTGTAAAGAGCCCTTTCCTTTGTTGTTGGTGAAATCTCCTTTCCTCCAAACTTAAGGGATGACCCTGAGTCCTTTGTACTGCCCGTGGGATGAATAGTTCTTTAGAAAGCTCCTTGTATTGTCTCCGAATATATTTGTATATAGTTATCATATCCCCTCTTAGTCGCCTCTTTTCTAAGTAAACAAATCTAATTTAGCTAGCCTCTCTCCATAAATCAGATTATCCATCTTCTTGATTAATTTGGTGTCTCTTCTCTGCACATTCTCTAGTAAATGTCTTTTCATGCTGAGTCGCACACACACACGCAGAGAAGCACACACACGCACACAGAGATGCACACACACGCAGAGTCGCACGCACGCAGAGTCGAACGCAGAGTCACGCTCACACAGAGTCGCACAAATGCACAGTCGCACACACACACACGCAGTCACACACACGCAGTCACACACACACGCACACACATGGACGCAGAGTCGCACACAGAGACGCAAACACACGCAGAGTCGCACGCACGCAGAGTCGCACGCACGCAGTCACACGCATGCAGTCACACGCACCCATAGTCGCACGCAGAGTCACGCTCACACAAAGTCGCACACACGCACAGTCGCAAACACCCACGCACGCACGCAGTCGCAAGCACACGCGCACGTAGAGTCGCACGCACACGCAGAGTTGCATGCAGAGTCGCATGTGCACGCAGAGTCGCGCTCACATGCCGAGTCGCACACACCCACATGTAGTATTGCACAAACGCACGTAGTCACACACGCACGCAGAGTTACACACACGCACGCAGAGTCGCACAGACACGCACGCAGAGTCACACACACACGCACGCAGAGTCGCGCACACACACGCACGCAGAGTCTCACACACACGCACGCAGAGTCTCACACACACGCACGCAGAGTCACACACTCTCCATGTAGCTTGTAGACAGCAGGCTTAGCAATAGTGCCAAAGTCAATAGTAGCTGCAAATTCAAACAAGATCTTCTTGCACTAAACGGGCAATGAATGGAAGGTTATTAAACATAATGATGCCCCTTTATAAAGCATTTGTAAGACCACACCTTAAAAATGGAGTGCAACTCTCTATATATATATATATATATATAATGATAATATTATATGTTTATAGAGATACAATAAAACATGTGTCAAACGATATTCATTAAGAAAACTACCACTAAGGTAATGAAGGGGTAAACTTCTACTGCCACCTACCTGCAAGGCCTAAACACCCACTCTGGGGCAACTGCAAGCTTCACCCACCCCCTGAACCAACATCAAAGCAGTGCCTGCTATTTAACCCTTTCATCACCATAGCAGTTAGCCGCTAAGGCAATGAAACTGGCTGCTATTTTATTTTTATTGCACAGGATTGATAATAGAGGCCGGCGGGTCCCCGGTGTGATCCCCAGAGACCTGAGGGAACCCCGTGGGCCTTGGAAAACTGCGGGGGCCCCCTGGGGCCACTAGAGATGCGGGACCCCCGTGGGTCTCCAGGGTGTCCCCGCCGGCCTCGGGTATCATTCCTGTGCAGTAAAACTATTTTGCAATTCCTTTAGCGCCTTCAGCTGGCGCCAAAATATTGCACGTTTTAATAATACGATATGCTTATCACAGCTTAGTGAATAGTTGTTTCTGGCAAAAAAACAAAAAAACAAAAAAATGTGATTTGGGGCATTTTTTGGCTTATCATACGGATTGTTTTAGCCAGAGTGTTACAGTACTATAAAAATCCGTTTTAGGGCGATATTGCACTGTTATCGGAGGTTTGTGAATAGCAACACAGGCAATATCGCACTATAAGGGCTACATAGTGCTATATAGTGCTACAGTATGTCACTTATCGAGGTTTAGTGAACCCCCTGACGAAGTGTCCCACGTGACACGAAACGCGTAGGACTGCCAGTGCATGCTGGGTAGTGGCGTGACGACGCAATACGCCCAACAGCGTCTACACTACTGCAGGAACTTTCACACGGAGATGCCGGTCTAGAGATTCCCCTCAGCATTTACCATCTGCTATCCGGAGAGGGGTTTCTGCCCAGATTGCGGACTTCCCGTTCGTGTTATTTACCTGCTTGGTGTTTTTGGATCTACATGATCGTATTTTTATTGTAAGTTTTGTACTTTTTAATATATGTCCTTATAAATTGATATTTTTTGCACTTTTAGTGATTATCTCCTCTTCTTTTGCGCCCCATTCTTTTTGTTTATGTGTTTGTGAGTGTTCTCTAGCCCCCTGATCACGGGAGACAGGGAGCAGCACTGAAGAGAGATTACCACAGGAGATCTGTGACGGCCAGCGCGCCCTTTTACCTTCCACTTTACTGCATATTAAAATACATTTTATTATAAATGATTACTAAGCATTGTCATTGTCAATATTGTTTTATATACTTTTTAATTTCATGTTAAGGCCTGGGACATAGTGAATTTTAAGCTCGCTGAGGCGGGCTGAGCCGCGCTGAGCAGATGCACAAAGCCCCTGCATCTGTCATCAGCGCGGCTATAGTTTCTGTCATCAGCGCGCATGCGGAGACTGAGAAACTTTGCCGAGACAGGCAGGTTTGAAATTTGCCGCTCGGGGAAGCGGAGGAGCTCACTGCCTCGCCTGCAAGGACAGGGAAAAGCCCCATTTTCAGCAGGCGAGGCAGAGCAGGAGCGCGCCTCAGCGCGCTTAAACACACTATGTCCCAGGCCTAACACTAATTAACCACTTACAATGCACAGAGTGATTTCCAGGGCTCTTCTGTCTCATTTAAACTGATTCCCTCCACAGGCTAATAATTTGGATTGCTTCTGGTCACACGACATTCTTGCAATCCATTGAAGGCAAGATTGCATTTATAAAGTGCAAGATAAATGAGGGGCAAGAGCAGTGATTATGCTATTTAATTAAAAAGATTGTGTCAGAATGTAGGTGTGAACGATAAAAAGTAGCTTAAGTAAACGTTCCCCTTTGCCCTTAGACCTTATTCTTGCTTTCCCTCTATGGTTCGAGCAGACTGCACTTCAATTTGACATGGCAGCTCCTTGGCCATACTGTACTTGTTGCAAGACAACTGGCCTAGTTAAAAAAATTAGCAAGATATGCTCTTCTCAGAACTACAGTAAGCATTTATATATTTTTTCTTATGACTACTCCCCCTAGTTAAGTACTTATTACTTGCTATGGGCAGGGTAAGGTCCAAACATAATAAGGTTATTCAGGAGACAGCTTTAATAAATATTACCTCCCTTGGGTAGCATTTAACCTTTACAATTTACAAAATGTAAATATTAAATACACTTGCACAGTATTTACATAATCACCACTTACAGTGTCATAGTCACAAGGAAGGATATTGTCCGACATGATTAGAGCCAAGATGGGTGATAAATTCGTGCATAGACACTCTGGGAGGGAGTGTGGAGATTCCCTCAGAAGTCCACCAGAAGCCCACCTCTGGGAAGGAGTGTGGAGTTTGCTGAAGCCCACCTCTGGGAAGGAGTGTGGAGATACATTTCAGAGGGGCTGCTGTGTGCAGCACTTTGATATCCTGGAGCAGAGAAGCGGACAGGGGAAACCCATTTGAAGTGGGTCCTTGCACCTAGGAAAGGTAGATTTCATCCCCCAGACCCCTGTAAGTGTGTAAATTTTTGTATTTTGTATTCTTGTGTGTTTCCATGAATTTATACAAAATAAACCTCATTTTATTTCATTACTGTGTTTTGCCCTGTGACTGATCCCTTAAATGTAAATGGTGTTAAAATTCCTGGTCTACCGTGACAGGCTTTTTTCTGGTGGCAGCGTGTGGGATCATAGGGCTTTGCCCTATAGCTTCCTGCGGGGAATTATAGGACAAAGTGAGCTTGGAGATTGCAAGCTCTCAAAACAAGTAGTGTCAGAAAACACGTTTTTACAAAATCAGGAATCACACTCTATTCAGTGTCACTTAATTTTAGTGCCACAATGTGAAAAGATGGCTTACAGATCAGGATGTATCAGTCCTGGAGTCATGAAGCAATCACTGCCAAGTGTGAGACCTTTGGTCTGCAAATGGAGGGCTGCCGCAGAGCTGAGCTGATAGCCCTACTGGAGGAACATGTAGATGCCCTTGCCAGTGCTAAACCAGCAGGAGCTGTTGCCTTTGCGGAGAGCAGAGGTATGGAGCCAGGGGGACCGGTGCAGGTCACTCCGGGGGCTCTAGGGGTACCTGTGGTCTCGGGGACCCCAGTTCATCGTTCACCTGAGGATATGGCGGCTATGGTAGCCACCCTGGGGCCAGGAGCTACTGTTGCAGACAAAATACAGTTGTGTGCCCTCCTTGTGTTTAGGGATCACTGGGTTTATTATGCATTATTTATACATGTGATGTGTATCCTTTGATTGCATTAATATTTTCATACTTGTTGACATATGCTTTGCTATCCTTTTCATTGCTTGCTGCATATATTTGCCTTTACTTTGCAGTGGTCTGATGTAGATTTGATATGTTTTTTAATTGGTTTTATTGTCTGTTCACTTTTTGGTCATTTGACCTCATAATAAATATTTAAACCAGTCAAGTGCTATACCTATTCTTGAGTGCCCCTATTTGGAGTTTCTACAGTGTCTGTCTTCTGGACTCTGTAATCTCTTTTGTTTTGGTACAAAATATAGTTGTTGCAGTCCCTGGAGCATTGCCCGGCAGCTTCCGTGCCCAGCACCCCTCGAGACTATACTCAGTACCGTCCCCACAAGATAACTCAAGACAGTTTGGTAAATTTATTGATGAGGTCACGGATATTGATGGGTACCTCCGGAACTTTGAGAAGCAGTGCCAGCGGTACTCTCTCCCACCAGCCAAGTGGGTCAAGTTCCTGTCCCCCCAGCTGACCGGCTGGGCATAGGAGGCATACGAGACAATCAACTTGGATGCCAGTGAGGATTATGAGTACGTGAAGATGGTCCTGCTACGGCGGTACCGCATTACTCCTGAGACCTATCGGGAGTAGTTCCGGTCAGAGGAGAAGACTTCCCCGGACTCTCATGTGAACTTTATGGCACGGATCGTTCACCAGGGTACTCGATGGGTAGAGGGGTGCAATGCCCATACCTACCCGGAGCTGATCGACCTGAAGTTCCTCACCACAGATGCTTGCCAGAAGTCCGGGTGTGGGTCATTGACCGCAAGCCAGCTAACTGTGAGGAAGCTGCCACCCCGGCGGATCAGTTTGTGACCACACGACCCCAGCATTGGACGCGTGTGGCACCACCGAATGTGGCTCCTGCCAATCGGGCAGTTAAGCCAGTAGCCACTTCTAATGCTGTCCCAACTTGGAGGTCCCATCCTCCCGCTGAGGAGACTGCAGCCCTGCAGGCTTTGCGCATGGGACACGGTGCTACTATTGCAACCGGACTTGGCACATGAAGCCTCAGTGCCCTGACCTGCGGCATTCCAGTTATTCCCCTCAGGGGCCATGAACTCCTGTTGCCAACCCGGTCACCTACGTGGGGCTGGCATTTACAGTGGAGCAGCGTGCAGCCGTCCAGCATGTCCGGCAGTGCACTCAGACGGTGATTTCTACCCCTTCAATGCATGGCACAGCAGAGGCCCATCGGATTTCAACTGTCGAGTTGCAATATTACGCTGTAAGGTACAAACATTTGCGGCCAGTGACTATTGGAGATCGCCAGGCAGCCGGCCTTATTGACTCCGGTGCCAATGTTACTCTGGTGAGACCTGCCATGGTCAAACCAGAGGATCTGATTCCGGGCATATGGATGCAGATAACCATGCCAGACGGGAGACCTAGGTCAATCCAGGTCGTGCGAGTGTTTCTTGACTGGGGTGCCGGTCAAGGTATGAGTGATATGGGGTTTTTGCCTGGGTTGGTTATTGATGTGATACTCGGTAATGACCTGGGGCACCTCATCTACTCATTTGCGGAGGATGCTGCTCCAATAGCAGCGACCGCCAGAAATGCAAGCAGGGCGCTTGCCCAGGTAGGGGAGCCTTTGGTACCCATGCCTATTCAGGATCTCGCTGTCCTCCTGCATTTGGGACCAACAGATCCAGCAGTTCCTGAGGACACCAGTAACTGAAGTCGGGGGCAACACTCCCCAGCTACAGGATGAATGTCCTGTGAGAGGCTGTATACCCATGAGGAGCTCCAGCCAAAGATACAGCCAGCAATTTTTAAAAATTTGCCTCTTTGTCCAGGGACCCCCCCGGTAATTGCCAGGCAAACGGCCCGGGTGGTCCCCTGCAACAAGGGGCAGCCTGATAGGGTCTGGCCAAGGCACCAGTACCCACAGGCAGGGATGCCGGTGAAGGTACAGGGAGCGGATGCTCTTGTGACCCCAGTCACAGAGAGCCACAGTTGGGCAGTTGCCCAGGCAAAGGTGCAGTTGGCACCGATGCAAGCCAAGGTGGTTTGTGCTCCCCTGCTTATGGAGCCCACTCCACCGATCATCACTCTTTACCATTGGAGCCTCATACTGACGCCGCCAAAGTTGTTTCCACTAAAGTTGACTAGAGCTATAACTTATATGTTTATTAAAGTTTTCAAACATAAATGGGAGGGGAAAGCATACAAAAAAGAAAAAGGGGGGGGTGACAACCATTTTCTATAAAAATTCTTTACAAGCATCAACAATCACATTATATATTATATAATATCTTATAAACAATACATTCCGCACAAAACACTCCCAAATCAACTCTTCCTCCAGGGGCACCCCCCTGTCCAGCATCCCAGGGATCCCAGACCCTAGCATACTTCTCAGTAGTATGGTTCAGGAACGAGGTAAGGTTTTCCAGTAATTTGACATCATTAACCCTTCTAATAACCTCTCTTCCAAAGGGCTGGAGTGTTTTTTTTCCACGCTGCTGCTACAGCGCATCTAGCCGCCGTTAGGATATGCAGAATCAATTTAGATGTATAGTGGTTCACATCCTTCATGGCTTTAGCCGAAATAATTAAAATTGGATTTAACGAAATCTCAACATCCGTTACATATTTTATTAACTTCAGAACCGTTCTCCAGTATGTCTGCATTACTGGACAAAACCACCAAATATGTGCCAGATCTCTTAGTTGTCCACATCCCCTCCAACTTCTATCCGAGGTCTCCAGAAACATCTGTTTTAGTCTTTTGGGGGTGTAATACCAGCGTAACAAAATTGTATAAATATTCTCTTTTGTTACCGTACAGATTGAGGTTTTGCCCGCATTTTCCCATTTTTCTTCCCAGTCCTCCCTTGTTATTTCAGTCTGTAAATCCAAGGCCCACTGATTCATATATTTGTGGGCCAGGGTATCCTGTTTTAGGGCTAAACCCTGAAAAAGAGATGATATCAACCCCCTTTGATATTTTTTTTGTTTTACATAGATCCTCAAAATCGGGAGTAGTTAGAAAATTGCTCCTTGTAATAACCCTGCCATATAAAATGACAACCCCGCATATCCCTAAACAGCTCAGTTTGGGGCAGGCCATACTTTCTCATCAACTCCGCAAACGACAATAGCTTGCCCTTTTCTATCAAATCTCCTGCCTCCAGAATCCCTCCTTGTCTCCAAATTTTAAAACTCTGCCCCCGAAACCCTGGAAGAAACCCAGATTGCCAAACACGGGTGAGAGCCTAAATGGAGTTGACATAACCCTATATTTCATTTTAGCCATCTGCCAAAGTTTAAAAGTAAGCCCGATTTACTGCTGGCTCCAATTGTCTCCCAATTCCTGTCCCAGATCCCGACCATGATAAAGAGGGCAGCCCAATCGGGTATTTGAGCGTGCTTTCTAAATCTACCCAAGCATATACCCCTCTCGGGGAATGCCAGTACACCATTTGTTTCATATGGGACTGCCAGACCACCTCTTTCTTTAGCAGCTAACATAATTGATCTGGCTATTCTCAGTTGTTTATGCTTCCAAATAAATTGCATAATTCAATTTTGAATATCTTTTATAGTTATATATGGGATAGATATTGGTAATGTCTGAAAATAATACAAAAGTCTATGGAGAATATTCATCTTTCCCACAGTAATATGCCCTAGTCTGGAGATACAGTGAGAGTTCCAAGTTTGTAAAAAAAAAAAATTATCTTAGAAAAAAAGGTCAGGATAATTATATTTATATAATAAATTATAGTGCCTGTGACAGGATGAAGCAAGTACTGATAATTATGCCTGGGAAACATACATCTGAGTCCTTCTTCCAGCACTGAGAAGGTTAACCTAGTAAGAATAGTTGGGCAATCAGGAAGTAAGCTGAAACAGCGGACAACCAGCTTGATAAGGAGGCTAATACTTGTAGTAGATGGCTGACTCAGACTACAGAGCTGTTCTGTGCAAGTGCGTATCTGGAAGGATTTCCTAACCGCTCTCTAGGGACAGAGATTCCCAACCAAAGATACAGTAAGGACTTTCATATTGTTTCATAACCATTGTGATATGTGTTTAGGGATTGGGAACTGGACAAAGCCAGCCAGCCCGCTAGATAGGGACTAGAGTGTTTAGCAAGATCTACCGATGGGGAGTAGGTGTTCTTTTATGAGTTTTGTTTTGCCTTGAAGGGACAGTGTGCCCAAATGTTTATTTGTGTTGTGGAGAAATAAAACCACTCTACATTTGGTTTACCCTGAAACTGCACATGTGGACAATTGTGTGACCTCGCCTACAGGCAATCCTGCCACAGTATCTAGTAAGATATATCCCCAGATATTTCAGGTGGGTCTTTTTCCATTTATAATCAAAATGCTGTTTAAGAACCTCGACCTCCTTTTCAGTTAGAGTCAAATTCAAAGCTTCCGACTTTCCCATATTAATTTTATACCCAGACAGTTCAACAAATCTCTGAAGGGAAGATTGTAAATTTGGGAGGGATGTCAATGGATTAGCTATAGTTAAAATAATATCATCTGCGAATAGTGACATTTGATAGTAGTCATTTTTTATTTTGATCCCTTGTATATTTGGGGAGGCTCTTATAGTAGCTGCAAGAGGCTCAATTGTTAAGGCAAAAAGAAGAAGAGGAGGGAGGGAGCACCCCCGTCTCATACCATTCTTTATTGTTATCATATTACCCTCCCCCACTGGAATCTTCAAAGTGGCTGTCGGCGACTGATAGAGGGCCTGTACGCCCTGTGAAAAGATTTATCCATATCTGGATCTGGGACCATATTAAAATCTCCTCCTAAAATTATTGGCTGTTCTTGAATGGCTCCTAGAGACTCCAATGCTTCCTTTAAAAAATCAATTTGTGTTCATTAGGTGCATACACATTCACTAAAGTGATATGTACAGTAGGCATGAAAGTAGACCATGTACCACAAGGGACCTCCGTTCTTGGTCTCTCTTAATCTCCAATATCTGGAACGGGATACCATACTTTACTAAAATCGCTACCCCTCTTCTTTTGTTTGTAAAAGACGAATAGCGTGCTATAGGGTACATCCCTCTAAAAGTGTTTGGGAGATCCTGAGTGTCAAAGTGCATCTCTTGTAGAAAAACAATATCTGCTTTCAGACTCCTAAATTCTTTTAGGGCCAATCTACGTTTACCATTACTGTTCATGCCCTTAACATTCATAGATACTACTTTCAATGGCGTTTGACTAGTCATTTCCAGTATCGTGGCACTCTCTCTATTGTGAAAGTTATGCTCCTAAAATCTCAATGGTTGTGGAAAACAGAAGGCAGAACAGGGGGTGGGGGGGATTTTCCCAAATTGGGAACTTGGGGAACAAAAAAAAACACAAATGAACTTGAAAAAAAAGATGAGTGTAACCAGCCACTCATCCCAATTTTCCAGCCAGTCCCTACATGGATTGGCCTGGTGGCATATGGCCCTGCTGGGGTCGCCCTAATGTCAGGCATATTGGACTCCTTACTCACCCCCACATACTGCCACTAGTAAATCTCCACCTCCTCACGGCACCTGTGTTTTACCTTACTTAAAACAACTGTCATTGATTATGTTTCGGGCTCACGAAAAGGTATTTCTCCTGCTCTAAACAGATAGTCTCTTCTTTAATCTAAGGGGTCCTCTCTCCTCTGCCGAGTCAGTCTTATTGCCCAGATAGTGGGCAAAAAATCTTTATAGCCAGACCTATAAATCAAAGAAAAGGAGACAGAGATTGACAAAACAACAAAAACAAAACAGCTCCAACTTGGGCTTCTTAGAGAATCCTGGGTTGTAGATTCATCGGTCGGATAAACCCTAGTGGGCTCCGATGGGTCCTTCCAGGGTTTGGTGACAGCAGAGAAAACCCACCAATGGGACGTCCCAGATGCTCGGCCGGTCTTAATTATTCGCCCCTCGGGCACTCGTTCCCTCAGCCGACCTCCTTTCATCCGAGCTGTTATTTTGGGCAAGGCCTTGTTGATCCAGTCTGTTCTTGGGCTCCAGACCAGTCCCGAAATTAAAGCAGAAGACTCCTCCGGGTAGCGAAGCGAGGCCTGGTGTCCTCACTGGTTAACAATAAGGCTGAATGGAAACGTCCACCGATAGCGAATTCCCTTTTCTTGTAAAATTGCTGTTACCGGTTGTAATCCTCTTCACCTGTCTATGATCATCCATTACAAATCCTGAAAAATCTGGATAGGGGAGTGTAGCCGTGGTAAGAAATGGGGCTATAGTTCTATCCTCCTCCTGGTATAATCCCTGGCAAGGGCAGGTTGCCAGGAGTTATCATGGGTTTTCCCAACTTCAAGCACTTGCCCTGAATGGTGGAGGTAGGTCACCTGACCCTGTGTCAAAAGCAAGAGACACAGGGGCGGTGCCTGCTGAGATCATAAAAGAGCAGTGCATTTCCTATTTAGTGTGTTCTGTCAGTCTGACAGTAGTTATAGTGTGTTAGTGAGGAGAGGAGTGGTCAGCTCATGAGTAGAGCTGATATAGTTGTAGTTAGTGAGGTGGACCAAATACCTCTCACCCTGCTTAGGGGGTGAGGGAAGAGCTAGCCCCACTCTGGATGCCCGTAGGGTCCAGGGCGGCAGAAGGGACATCACAAAGGAGAGCAGTTAGTGGACTGTGCATCAACTGTACCTGTCGGCTGCTGCTGCTGCCCAAGAGAATAAAGAGACTGCTGCTTTTAAAGATAATCCTTGTGTGAGACTGGAATCTCTCATCCCTGTGGGGAATCTCTGTGGTAAGGATTCCACCCCGCATTCCTGGGGCTAACTATAGATGGAGGCACTGCACCATTGAACAAAGATGAAGGCATCCACCCCAGTAATCTGTTCCTGTTATCCCCCATGTCATCACGAGAGACTCAGGCCCTCCTGTTGCCAGCAGGTATGCACCACACAGAGACATCTAGCTAGACCCCAGAACACCTTAGGGAACCTGATCTGCGATTAGGGGGGGGAAAGAGGGGCTAGAGGAGTTTTCAAAGTCGATTGAACCTCTGTTTCTGCTTCCCTTTATTATCTTGTCTTTTGCCGCGTATTGATGAAGCTGCAGCACCACATCCCTGCTTCTTTTAGGGTTGTCAAATCTCAGAACCAGCGCTCAGTGAGCTCTGTCAATTAACAGCTCGCTGTCTTCTAGTTTGGGATGAATTGAGAGAAACAGCCTTTTAAGATAAGGCTGCAGTGCCTCTGCAGTCACTGACTCTGGGATGTGGCGGATTCGAAGATTTTGCCTTCGCTCCATATTTCCAAATCATCCAGACTGTCTCTCATGGCTCTTACCTCCTCGTTGAACCTCAGGACTTTGTTGTCTGTGTTCCCTTGATTTTGCAGGGAGACGTTCATTTTACCTTCCAGATCCGTGGTTCTTTTAGACAGGGCAGATATTTCAGATTTAAATTCCTGCACTGCTTTATCCAAAGCAGACTGGAACATGGACTGCATCTCCTGGAGCATCTCCTTTAAATCTTGCCTTATTATAATTGTATCTCTGGCTTCTTCACCCTGCTCCTTCTCAGGGCTCAGTGAAACGTGCTCCCGTCCGCCCTCCGCACCGCCATCTTGTTTTTTCTCCGCTGGGGTTGCGAGCTGTTTATGCCCAAAGCAGGACAAATCCGGGGCACTCAACTTCTTATCATTCCGGATAGGTATGTCGGGTGGTTCCCCCATCCTCTGCCTCTATTGTGGCTGCGTTTCGAGGTGCCGATTGGAGGCTCTAATGAAAAAACAGGCAGCGCCATGCCCAGAGCTCTTCAGCAGACGTGAATGTGCTGTGACATCACGCTCATGCCCCCTGGCTATAGTCTTAATACAATAATACATAGATCTAGCAATCCCAGCCTGTAGGGTACTACGTGTTCACTAATGTGTATTGCTTGATACTGCACTTGGGGCTTTTTAAAGCCAATAAAACTAAGTATGCATGGTCAGGGTAGACTAAAACAAATGCATAGTAAAGCTCAGTTTAGTAAGCATGTTGACGGAGAAATTTGCATTGGTTGTTTTTATTTACTGGGTTACACAAGCTATGTATAAGAAAAGCAATGCAACTAGTTTATTCTGATTAATTCATCATCTACCTCATTAATTAAGAGCCTGAGACATACAGGACACAAACAAATATATACTTTAAAGCAACAACTCCAGTAAATATCTAAGTTTAAGCAGTGAATAGCTCGCTTTAAGTAGTAAAAGATTTTCCGTTTGTAAAGGCAAGTCATTAAATGTATAATTGTCCCATTACAACAACTTTGGACCTTCTGGCCAATGCCATTTGGTTCATATGAACTTAATTACCTGCAGCTCAAACCAAGATGAGACCGAGAGATTTGTTTCACTGACATGTGGCCTGGAAATCTTGATTATTACCATAATAGGATTCTCTGACATAAGGTGAAGTATTCACTGACATAAGGTGAGGTTACCATCACAAAAGAGATAGGTTACCATTGCAACACAGAGGTTAGCATTCAAGAGGGAATAAGGTCAATATTAGAAGAGAAATTAGATTACCATCAGACACTCATTGGGTTACTCTTAGTTAAAAAGTGATGCCCATCTGCAATAATTTTATTTACCGCTCTGTGCTAAATTGAACTTTAAAACACAGAATACGTCTTTCTAAGACACAATTTTAGTTGGCATTAGAATTCCAGATGATTAGAATATGTAAGATATTAGGGGAGACAAGCATACACTTTTTTGAAATATAGATATCTGAGATACAGTAGCTATTATTCTTCAGTCTTCACATCCTAATTTTAGCCAGTGCCAAAAGTATGCAATCATATATGTTTTTACTCATGTTGACAGTTTGAAGTCGGGTTTGGTCACATTCTTTCATTCCTTTTTAATTCCTAATAGCATTTTCTGAATCAGATTTATAAAGTTACAAAGGCTCCAAATGTGTACACATTAACCTGAGAAAGTTTACTTTTTAAAAGTCAACAAGTACGCCCTTCTGGGGCATTAAAGGTCATATTGCTTGCTTGGTAGCATACATTTTCAGCCACATAGGAACACACAGAGCTGTGGATTATTTCTATACCCTTTCAGCCTCTACAGGGATACCATGCATGCTCTGATAATTCTGAAGCAATCACTCAGTCCAGGTGTTGAAATAAGGGTTGGATCTGTCATTTGTTTTTAGCTGTCTGGGTATTTTCTATTTTATGAAGTTAGCATAGGCAGATTCAGCAATCAATCAACAATGTTTAAAAATCTCAACTGGGTGGGTAATTCAGAGTGAACAGTCAACAACCTTACTGATCAGTACTGCATTACACAGAAGCATATTATTTTATAAGGGTTAACATTCTTCATACAGCCGCAGACCCTTTTATTCTCCGACATCTCCGAATTTTTTCGGGGATTTTTTCCGAATGCCACGCACTTCACCGCGTTCATGCCGCATTCATGTTGCATTCATGCCGGCATCACCCGCGGTTGATGTGTTTATTGATGTGTTTATTGATAATTGTTCGGATTTAATTGGTTGCAATTCTTCGCGTATCCGCCAGGTGGCAGATATTCATGAATTGTAATGCGCATGCGCTTCAGTAATGTGTTGACTTGCAGGTGTTTAAAAAAAATACCACAGTGGTATATTGTAAATTGACCTTGGTACTGAAGAAGTTACAATAATGTATCAATTTAGGCTTTTCATATTAAAAACTAAATGCGCAGTGTCTGGTGTTCAGATTTTTTCTTTCCTGGGAGAGCAGCACTAGCCATCTGGTTACAAAGTATTTAACAGTAGTTCCAGTGTAGACTAGTTTGACAGTACTAACTGCATACTGTAGTCCAATATAGAGTATCTATACAGTACACAATTCCATAATATGCACCTAACTGCACTAATTTTTTATTTTCTTGTCTATTCAGAGAAAAAAAGGATGGAAAGGGGGAGGGGGGGTATCATGTGTACATTGTCTGAACTGTGTGTACAGTAAAGTGTATCTAAAGTGCAGTCATGATTTACACAAAATCTCCCCTCTCTCAATGAACTACACAGAATGAGGAAGAAGATAAAGACGGAGAATGTTATATTATTATATATATATTATTATATATTATATTTATTAATTAATATTATTAGCAATGTGCATTATTCATGATTATCCACCGGCCCTCAATTTTCAACTGACAGAAGAACTGAATTAAGATTGCATTTTGTATTAGTCATGATTATTTGTATATTTGTATTTTTTGTTCTTGATAAAATAAAATAAATATTTCTTTACATTCATGATAATCATAATCATTGACACCCCCCCCTACACCAAAGAAAAAGAAAGAATGACAAAAATTGGTAATTTACTGCATCAACAACATGAATCAGATAATGTTATTTTTAACTCTCAATTTCACAGTGCTGTGCAAATCAGATTTACATATCAAATTCGAGAAGGGATTATCACTAGCGTTACCGTAAACAAAGTCTCAAAGGGTTGGGGGGTGGATGGGTGAGTCATGCGCAGTAATCATCAGCTAGCTCCCTTCCCAAAGAGGATTACAGAGAGGTAACTCAAAGCCAACAATAGGAAAATTAATGAATGGTTTTGTAGAGGTGTCGATAAGAGGTTCAAATCCTTGAGCGAGCCTTGTGTGTGTGTGTGTGCGTGGTGGGGGGGTGCGGGGGTAAAACTGTATGAAGGATTAGCTGTACTGTAGTTCAAAGACAAGACATATTTTCAACAGGCAGGTCAACATAATAATTTGATCCCCACACCCCCAAATACATGAAAATCACACAAATCAATCATGTGCAGTCATACGCACAGTGTCGCAGTCAAAAGCTACAGCACAGATTGAATATCGTAATGTCAAGATGGTTGAGGAAGGAACATGTTCATTCATGTTGAGAAAATAATAATAAAAAATGACGAGAAAAAAAAAATATTTTTCTTTTGGTCACTCTTGAACTTCGCAAGCAATTCACGCATGCGCAGTAATAATCAACTACAGCTCCCTTCCCAAAAAGGATTACACGCAGGCGCAGAGAGGTAACTCAAAGCCAACAATAGGAAAATTAAAATATTTTTTTTTCTCCGAATGAGCATTAATAATCAATACAGAAGAATACAGTAAATCAAAACTGAACGTTATACACGCAGCAATGTGATGACAGGAATGTGATTGAAACCAGAAAGCCATCCGTTCAAAGGAATGGCGTGGGAGAGGTGTACTGTAGGTAAGAAGTTGAAATACTGAAGTGCAGTACATTATCCTGTGTGTGTGCGGGGGCGATCGAGTGAAAAGCGCTATATACGCCGAAATGTGATACTGTTACAGTACACGCCTATGCATTTCAACAATGTTCAAATGAGACATACATGCATGTATAAATATGCAAATTTACAATTACTGCGCGCGCACACGCAGACTGTGTACTGACGTAGGTTGAACTGCTACAGTATTAGACTTTGAAGACAACAGCTCGCGAACGCCCACATGAGTTTTTAGACGGTATTGCAGTATTGCAGACAGCGCTAAGAATATGCTAATATTACGAACGCTAAAATACCGGAACATATTCCGAAAAAAATATATATATACTGCATCTGTCCTATTGAAGCAATCAAGTTAACTACCTCCATTTTAGTTAGTCCATTAAAAACAGTTATAACAAGCAACATAAGTATTCAAATATTTCCTTCAACACGTAACTGGATTAACACTATAATTTTTTAGGAACCTGCACATTCTGTTGGATGTTGATGTAATTAAATAGCTATTTAATTTTAACCAATCGTAAAAGAGAATAAATTACACTTTTCTTTCTACCAGCCTAATTCCTTCCATTTCATATATCGCCATCACCCCTTCCTTCTCGACTTCTCAGTTCACATGAACTCCTTTCCTATCTGCAGCTTCTGACATTACACAGCTATACCCCCTACACTAAAACACACCCATATAAATCCATTCTTTCTTTCCATGCTTCTCTTCCTTGCTTCCTAGGGATATCTCTCCCAATCCTGTTCCCTGCCTTATTTCTACATAATCTCGTCCTCACCTCCTGGTGTCTACTCCTCTAACCTCATACCCATCCACTGAAAATCTCCATCCTCTCTCCCTTTCTCCTGTGCCCTTTGGAGTGCTTGCTCCCTTTCTAACAAGTTCCTCTCTGTGCAGGACTAATTTTTCTCTCACTCTCTGCTCCTCTTTGCTATAACTGAGACTTGGCTCACTCAGTCTAACTCTGCACTAGAAGTTGCCCTCTCTTGTGGTGGCCTCTCTTTCTCCCACACTCCATGCCCCAATAGCAGGAGTAGAGATGTGGGGCTCCTCCTCTCCTTAATCTGCCGTTACTGAACCCTTTCTATTCCTCTCTCTTTCTTTTCCCTCCTTTGAGGCTCATAGTGTCCAGCTTTTTTCTACTCTTCCTCTTCATGTGGCGGTCATCTATCGCCCACCTACTTCTACTGATCCCCCTTTTGTCTTTTTCTCTCACTTTGAATCCTGGCTTTCCTTCTTTCTCTACTCAGGCTCCCCTATTCTTCTCCTTGGGGACTTCCACTGACATATTGAAGACCCCACTCTCCCTTGGGCTTCCTGATTTCTCTCTCTAACCCAGGCCTGCACAACACACGGACCGCGGCAGCATTCTGCTCTCCCCCTCCCTCCTGAGTCCGCCCTCCCGTGCCCCCCCGTGAGCCCGCGCCCCTCCGCGAGCTTGCTGTCACCCTCCCTTGCGAGCTCGCTACCACCCTCCCCCGTGAGCCCGCTGTTACCCTCCCCCGCGAGCCAGCTGTCACTCGCTCTCCCCCTCGCAGGATAGCAGTGTGCTTTAGCATTGAGGCACTTCCTGCCTGCTCTGCCGATATCTCCTCCACCGCAAACCAAGGTAAGGTAGGGAAGGGAAGTGCAGAGGGGGCGAGAAGATGTGATTTGAAGTGCAGGGGGGGCGCGATTTGAAGTGCAGGGGGGGCATGATTTGAAGTGCAGGGGGGGGGTGCGATTTGAAGTGCAGGGGGGGCACGATTTGAAGTGCAGATGAGGGTGATTGGAGGTGCAGGGGGGGGGGGATTGGAGGTGCAGGGGAGGTGATTTGAGGTGCAGGGGAGGGTGATTTGAGGTGCAGAGGAGGGTGATTGGAGGTGCAAGGGGGTGATTGGAGGTGCAGGGGGGGTGATTGGAGGTCTAGGGGGGGTCATTGGAGGTGCATGGGTTGTGATTTGAAGTGCAGTGGGGGTGATTTGAAGTGCAGAGGAGGTGATTGGAGGTGCAGGGGGGGGGTGATTGGAGGTCTAGGGGGGGTGATTGGAGGTGAAGGGGGGGGTTATTGGAGGTCTAGGGGGGGTGATTGGAGATGAAGGGGGGGAGTCATTGGAGGTGCAGGGGGGGTGATTGGAGGTGAAGGGGGGAGAATGATGTGAGGTGCAGGGGGTGGGATGTGTGTGTTGTGCAGGGGGATATTGTGTGTTTGATGTGGAGGGGGAGTATTATCTGTGTGGGTGAGGGGGAGAGATGGGGGAATGAGAGATAGATGGGGAGTATCGCAAAGGTTGATAGTGAGGGGTTCTGGGGGAGATATGAGGATGATGATGAAGGGTGCTGGGGGAGATATGAGGATGATGATGATGATGATGATGATGATGATGATGATGATGATGATGATTTTACCTGTGCGGCCCAATTTTTTTTTCCTTGGAGCAGTTCGGCCCTTCTTGCTTTACGAGTTGTGCAGGCCTGCTCTAACCTCTTCTTTTTGCCTTCACCAATGGACTGCAGCCAGCACCCATCAGGAAATTGGAAGATGTAATCTGTGATTTTGCAAACAAAAAGCGACGCAAAATTAATGTTTAATGTACATTTACTTAAGTTAGAGATAATATAATTAAATTTAATTCCGATAACCAACACTCTACATTGTACTATTTTGTTATTCTGTTACGCTACTTATTCATTCTTGATTATTCAACTTTCCATAATATCTCACAATTTTATTTAAAGTTACATGCATGTGTATATATACTTCAACATTTGTAAATGTATTATTATTATAATAAAAAGTGTTTTAAAGTAATTAAATTAAAGCAAACTATTAAGTTTGATTTATCAGTTTTCTTTTCTCATTAATAAGTGATCTGAGATTTTTTGGGGCCTAAAACGTTTTCGTAAGGCCTTGGGAGCTTCTTATGCCCTGGGCACTGTCACCATTGTGCCCAGTAGATAATCCAGGCCTGCATTGAGAGTTCGTTTTGCCCTGTGTCTATCATTGTGTAGCCCTGGTAAGAAATTGGGCTATATGTCTTTCCTCCTACTGGTGTAAGTCCTGCTAAGGGCAGGCTGCAAGTAGTTATCATGGGTTTCCCCCGCTTCAAGCCCTGCCCTGAGTGTTGGAGGTAGGCCACCTGACTCTGTGTCTGAGGCAAGAGACATAGGGGAGGGGCCTGCCAAAGTCATAAAGGGCAGTGCACAGTCAATTTAGAGTGGTTGAGTGTGTTCCAGCAGAAGGAGTGTGTCAGTTCAGAGTTGGAGAGTTATGTATCACATTTGGAGGAGCTCAGGCAGGCCCTGAGTAGAGTTGTTAGAACTGCGGTGGACCAGTGCACCTCACCCTGCTTATGGGGCTAGCCCCACCCTGAGTGCCTGTGACTTGGGGTGGTGGTAGGGGAACAGAGAGTCCCAGACAGCCCATTCTGAAGGGGTACAGTCTGGAGAGAGAAGACCTGCTGTACTTGATTACTGCTGTGTGTTGCTGTGAACAATAAAGAGCTGCTGCTATTTGTTTGATAAGAGACTGTGTGAGACTGAAATCTCTCGTCCCAGACCGGGGTTCTCTGGAAGGATTTCACCCTACCCTGATAGGGCTTGCCAGAGATGGAGGCGCTTCACCACTAGAACCAGATGAAGGCATGTACCCCAGAAACCTGTCCCTGTTGTACCTCATACCATCGCGGGAGACTCAAGCCCTCCTGTTCCTCACAGTTATGCACCACCAAGACACATGTAGCCAGACCTTAGCACACCCTAGGGGGTCCGATCTGCGACCGGGGGGGGGGGGGTCTGTGGGTTACAATTGTATATATGTATGTGTATGTTTGTGTCTATATAAGTGTATGCATGAATGCATGTATATGCATACACATGTTTACTCCTTTGGGTCCTTGATACCCCAGCCTGATAATGATTTCATGATTGAAATAATATAGGTGGTAATAGAACTGTAACACTATATAATGACCTTGGTGGTCAGACTTCTCCTACTTGTAATTCTTCAACCTGAGATTAATTGGATAGATTGGATTTAAAAACAAATTCAATCAATCAACAAGCATTCAAAAAAACTATTATTATGCTATAATGTGGGCGACTTCACTGCCTGGTACAGACGAGACCACGACTATTCTAAAGCTTGCCTTAAAATAGCCCGGTTACATTCTTGGTATGTGCTGGGTGTAACCTGTCTAGTTTAAGGCATTTCTGCATTGACTAATGACCCATAGGATTAACACCACAGGGGTCCCTGGCTGTCCCATTCAGTTTGAATGGGACTGCCAGGGACCCCCGCTGTTAATCTGATGGGCCATTAATCAATGCAGATATGCTGGGGCTAGTTTAAGGCAAGTTTAAGGCATGTACACAGCATGTAGGGATGAATCTCCGGGAAGCGCAGGGATATGTGAAAACAAAAATGTATATAGATAGTGCAATATTGCTGTGACAAATTAAATAAATTGGCTGATCTAATGCAGATGTACTCACAAGTGTGAGAAGGTTAAAGGCACGTAAAGGTATCTTTCCCAGAGTATGGATGTCACACTGTATTCAGGAAATCAATCTCAGCCCCATATAGAATCCAAGAGACCTTAGAAAAGAAGACTGGACATAGCGCAGACTGTATACCAAGAATTTATAAAAGGTAAGTGAAAGGTATTACACTCACATGATTTCAAAAGTTTAAAAGCATTTCGATCACACGCAGTGGATCTCAGCAGCCGGATAGATGGTGTATCTGGTTCCCCTCCTTCCGTGGCGTGCGTGTCACTGGTTTGCGTTCCAACTGCACAGGAAGTGATGTCATCGGCTTCTAGGGGTTCCGGCCAGTAGTACAGACGTCACTCTACACGTTTCATCTCATCGATTTCATCAGGAGTGACTTTGTGATGGGTGTGGGATACATATATACCCCTAACTTAGTTCCCATTGGTGAATGGCTAACTAGATTTTAATTGGGTTAACGATTATACTGAGTGGATACACATGAGATAGAAAGAGACATGTAATTAATCCCTCTACATCTTACATATGCAGAGGTCCAAAAAATATTACAATCAATCAATGTTGAAAATTTAATGCAGAAATGTATCTTTAAAAATGCTGATGCATAGATATAAAAAATGTTTAAATAAACATTATAAAAATATAAACATAAAAACAGGTATATATGAAATAAATAGGCAGTAAGTAAAACAATATGAGTCAGAACAGGGAAACTAGCTAATTATAAAGCATAGTTGATTCATAGGAATAGATGAAATCTATTGTGGAAACAAGAAACAGGGCATAAGTAACATTATAGAAAAGGTTTCAAATCAAATTCCAAATTCAGACCAGCAGGAGACATGGTTTTTAGTTCGAACATCCAATATGATTCTCTTTTTATCAGTGCTTTATCTCTATTACCCCCTCTCCAGTGAGGCATAACCTGTTCGATGGCTTTAAATTTTAACCCTTTAGGATCTGAATTGTGTGATAAATAAAAATGATTTGAAACACTGTGTGTGGTCAATTTTCTTTTTATGTTTCCTATGTGTTCCAATATACGGGTTTTTAAAGATCTTATAGTTTTCCCAATATATTGTAGACCACATTCACATTCTAGTAAATAGATTACAAAATTGGACCTACAATTTAAATGTTGTTTTATTTTGTAGCTTTTTTGTGTAGTATTAGAATGAAAGCTATCAATAATGTTAGAGCTATATTTGCAGGCAGTACAGTATTTACAATTGAAAAAACCTTTCGGGGGGTCCAACCAGGTTGGATTGCTGTTTAAACTAACATTTTTTAGTGCACTTGGTGCTACCTTATTTTTAATGTTAGGTGCTTTTCTATATATCATTTGAACCTTGTCGGGTAGAAGAGTTCCTAAGATAGGGTCATTTTTAAGAATAGGCCAGTGAGAGTTTAGTATTTTATTAATTCTATGTGCATCTCTATTGTATTGTGTAACAAATGGTACCTTGATGAGTGCACTATTAGTGTCCTTTACTTTTGGGACCAGCATAGATGCTCTTGGTGTACACTTGGTCTTAGCCAAAGCTTTCTGGATGACATCCTGATTATAATTCCTCTCCACAAACTTTCTGGACAGCACGTTGGATTGCTCCTCAAAAACACTGTTATCCGTGCAATTACGTTTCAGTCTACAGTATTGACCATATGGTATATTATTAATCCATTTATTCAAATGGCAACTAGACTGTAGGATGTAGTTGTTAGCATCCACGTCTTTGAAAAAGTTTTTTGTTTTAATAACATTGTTATCCAAATATATAGTAAGGTCCAGAAAGTTTATGGATGTTTAACTCATGGTGGAAGTGAATTTAAGATTAAACTCGTTGTTATTGAGGTACTGGAGGAATAGATCTAGGTCCTCCAATGTACCCTTCCACACAAAAATGATATCATCTATAAATCTCCGCCAGGTTACCAAATTCGCGTCCAGACCTGCCCAGGACCATATATACAGATTTTCCCAAAGGGCCATTAGTAAGTTCGCATAACTGGGCACGAATTTGGTCCCCATAGCGGTTCCACATAATTGCAGAAAAAACTCATCACAAAACCAAAAGAAATTCTTATTCAAAACAAATTGGATACATTTAATAATGAACTCTATCTGTGCTTCTGGAATTCTCCCTTCTTTTTCCAGAAAGAATTGGACAGCCCTACATCCATCAGTGTGTCTTATAGATGTATATAGTGCTGTTACATCAGTGGTGACCAATATATAGTTATCCTGCCATTGGATATCCCTGAGAAACATAATTACGTCTCTGGTATCTTTGATATAAGATTTTTGTTGTTTTACAATATCCTGTAAATAACTGTCGATAAATTCAGACAGATTGGCAGTTAGTGACCCTATGCCTGAAATTATTGGTCTTCCCGGTGGGTGTGTAAGGTTCTTATGAATTTTTGGTAGAAAATAGAAGACGGGGAATACTGGGTCCTCAACATTTAGGAACTGAAACTCATGTTCTTCCAGTATTCCCCGTCTTCTCCCATCCTCAAGCAAAGACTGCAGTTCTATTTTATATAGGTTGGTAGGGTTGCCTTTTAGTTTTAGGTAGGTAGTTGTATCTCCCAAAAATTTTTTGGACTCAAGCATATAATAGCTATGGTCCATAATTACAATACCCCCTCCCTTGTCTGCAGGTTTTATTACAATTGTTTTGTCTGCTGTGAGTTCCTCAAGAGCAGTTCTCTCCTCCCTTGTAAGGTTATTGTGCTGTCTGTCTTTTTTACTCAAATTTTCTAGGTCTTTTGTAACTAGTTGAAAAAACACCTCTAAATGGTTCCCTTTAGCAAATTTGGGGAAAAACTGAGATTTAGGTTTAAATTTGGAATGTACAAATTCAGAGGTGCTAGAATCTATAGCTTTTTTGTTATCTGTCCAGTTCCTGGTTTCTGCATCTTTATTGGCAAAAAATATTTTTAATGTAAGGGGCAAAAATTGGAGAAACCCTCTTCCTCTTTTTTGGAGCCCAGGGGGTGTATGAGTTCTTGGGAAACCAGGAATCCATTTCACCCCCTGACAACTCAAAAAACAGGCCTCATTCAAAGAAACAAAAGACGCATGTCAGAGGGAGACGAGGGGGAAGATTACGGAAAGACAAGAAAATTACATTAAAGACAACAAAAAATATTTTTAATTTAAGTACTAAAACGTTCACAGAATGCCAGAATAAAGTTATCAGTAAGGGACTCACTTTTGCTCCCACTATTGGACCAAATAAATTTGGTCTTTATGTTGACACACATAAGTTTCTGAGATCACTTACATTAAAAATATTTTTTGCCAATAAAGATGCAGAAACCAGGAACTGGACAGATAACAAAAAAGCTATAGATTCTAGCACCTCTGAATTTGTACATTCCAAATTTAAACCTAAATCTCAGTTTTTCCCCAAATTTGCTAAAGGGAACCATTTAGAGGTGTTTTTTCAACTAGTTACAAAAGACCTAGAAAATTTGAGTAAAAAAGACAGACAGCACAATAACCTTACAAGGGAGGAGAGAACTGCTCTTGAGGAACTCACAGCAGACAAAACAATTGTAATAAAACCTGCAGACAAGGGAGGGGGTGTTGTAATTATGGACCATAGCTATTATATGCTTGAGTCCAAAAAATTTTGGGGAGATACAACTACCTACCTAAAACTAAAAGGCAACCCTACCAACCTATATAAAATAGAACTGCAGTCTTTGCTTGAGGATGGGAGAAGACGGGGAATACTGGAAGAACATGAGTTTCAGTTCCTAAATGTTGAGGACCCAGTATTCCCCGTCTTCTATTTTCTACCAAAAATTCATAAGAACCTTACACACCCACCGGGAAGACCAATAATTTCAGGCATAGGGTCACTAACTGCCAATCTGTCTGAATTTATCGACAGTTATTTACAGGATATTGTAAAACAACAAAAATCTTATATCAAAGATACCAGAGACGTAATTATGTTTCTCAGGGATATCCAATGGCAGGATAACTATATATTGGTCACCACTGATGTAACAGCACTATATACATCTATAAGACACACTGATGGATGTAGGGCTGTCCAATTCTTTCTGGAAAAAGAAGGGAGAATTCCAGAAGCACAGATAGAGTTCATTATTAAATGTATCCAATTTGTTTTGAATAAGAATTTCTTTTGGTTTTGTGATGAGTTTTTTCTGCAATTATGTGGAACCGCTATGGGGACCAAATTCGTGCCCAGTTATGCGAACTTACTAATGGCCCTTTGGGAAAATCTGTATATATGGTCCTGGGCAGGTCTGGACGCGAATTTGGTAACCTGGCGGAGATTTATAGATGATATCATTTTTGTGTGGAAGGGTACATTGGAGGACCTAGATCTATTCCTCCAGTACCTCAATAACAACGAGTTTAATCTTAAATTCACTTCCACCATGAGTAAAACATCCATAAACTTTCTGGACCTTACTATATATTTGGATAACAATGTTATTAAAACAAAAAACTTTTTCAAAGACGTGGATGCTAACAACTACATCCTACAGTCTAGTTGCCATTTGAATAAATGGATTAATAATATACCATATGGTCAATACTGTAGACTGAAACGTAATTGCACGGATAACAGTGTTTTTGAGGAGCAATCCAACGTGCTGTCCAGAAAGTTTGTGGAGAGGAATTATAATCAGGATGTCATCCAGAAAGCTTTGGCTAAGACCAAGTGTACACCAAGAGCATCTATGCTGGTCCCAAAAGTAAAGGACACTAATAGTGCACTCATCAAGGTACCATTTGTTACACAATACAATAGAGATGCACATAGAATTAATAAAATACTAAACTCTCACTGGCCTATTCTTAAAAATGACCCTATCTTAGGAACTCTTCTACCCGACAAGGTTCAAATGATATATAGAAAAGCACCTAACATTAAAAATAAGGTAGCACCAAGTGCACTAAAAAATGTTAGTTTAAACAGCAATCCAACCTGGTTGGACCCCCCGAAAGGTTTTTTCAATTGTAAATACTGTACTGCCTGCAAATATAGCTCTAACATTATTGATAGCTTTCATTCTAATACTACACAAAAAAGCTACAAAATAAAACAACATTTAAATTGTAGGTCCAATTTTGTAATCTATTTACTAGAATGTGAATGTGGTCTACAATATATTGGGAAAACTATAAGATCTTTAAAAACCCGTATATTGGAACACATAGGAAACATAAAAAGAAAATTGACCACACACAGTGTTTCAAATCATTTTTATTTATCACACAATTCAGATCCTAAAGGGTTAAAATTTAAAGCCATCGAACAGGTTATGCCTCACTGGAGAGGGGGTAATAGAGATAAAGCACTGATAAAAAGAGAATCATATTGGATGTTCGAACTAAAAACCATGTCTCCTGCTGGTCTGAATTTGGAATTTGATTTGAAACCTTTTCTATAATGTTACTTATGCCCTGTTTCTTGTTTCCACAATAGATTTCATCTATTCCTATGAATCAACTATGCTTTATAATTAGCTAGTTTCCCTGTTCTGACTCATATTGTTTTACTTACTGCCTATTTATTTCATATATACCTGTTTTTGTTTATATTTTTATAATGTTTATTTAAACATTTTTTATATCTATGCATCAGCATTTTTAAAGATACATTTCTGCATTAAATTTTCAACATTGATTGATTGTAATATTTTTTGGACCTCTACATATGTAAGATGTAGAGGGATTAATTACATGTCTCTTTCTATCTCATGTGTATCCACTCAGTATAATCGTTAACCCAATTAAAATCTAGTTAGCCATTCACCAATGGGAACTAAGTTAGGGGTATATATGTATCCCACACCCATCACAAAGTCACTCCTGATGAAATCGATGAGATGAAACGCGTAGAGTGACGTCTGTACTACTGGCCGGAACCCCTAGAAGCCGATGACATCACTTCCTGTGCAGTTGGAACGCAAACCAGTGACACGCACGCCACGGAAGGAGGGGAACCAGATACACCATCTATCCGGCTGCTGAGATCCACTGCGTGTGATCGAAATGCTTTTAAACTTTTGAAATCATGTGAGTGTAATACCTTTCACTTACCTTTTATAAATTCTTGGTATACAGTCTGCGCTATGTCCAGTCTTCTTTTCTAAGGTCTCTTGGATTCTATATGGGGCTGAGATTGATTTCCTGAATACAGTGTGACATCCATACTCTGGGAAAGATACCTTTACGTGCCTTTAACCTTCTCACACTTGTGAGTACATCTGCATTAGATCAGCCAATTTATTTAATTTGTCACAGCAATATTGCACTATCTATATACATTTTTGTTTTCACATATCCCTGCGCTTCCCGGAGATTCATCCCTACTTCTCAACACGAGGACTGACAGAGCAATCCTCACCGGGTCATAGCAGCACCTGTTTTATGTGTTTGCATAAGTATCACCTTTTGATTATTATTATCACCACGATTATATGTATAGCTAGTATTTTTATATAGAGCGCCACTATTAGATAAGTTTCCTTTTTCACATGTACACAGCATGTACCTGGGTGTACCTGGGTCTTTTTGGCGATTGCCACTGGTTTGTGTTAGAATAGTCGCAGTCTCTGCTGCAAATCATAACAACTGTTCCTTCAGTTCTCTGTCCTGCCAGTCACTGTGCTACCAGTGATGCAGTACAAATACTACAGTAACTAATCAAAACATTTGCTGAAACAGCTGCCCAGACCCTGCATCTTGCCAGCGATGGCAAGCATTTTCTATTTCAGCCACATAATTTTATGAAAAGCCCATTGTTTTAAATTCAGGTTTTTATTTACAGTTCACAGGAGAACTGTAAAATATGCCCCGTTCATTAGGAAACATCTGTTTGGGGTGTTTGACCACCGAGAACAAATTATTAAAGGTCTCCAGTAGTTGTTAGTGATAAATTACTATAAAGAAGGAGAAATTATGTGCCATGGGAAGTGGTAAACAAACCTGTTCAACATGGTAGAGGTGATCATTAGTTTTCATTTGTAGGGAACCATGACAGGAAAAGGGTTCCTAACACTATGGCATGCAACAATAAGACATATGACTGAGGCAGTCCTGGATTTCCACCATACCTGGGTCTACAGGCTGATTGCGGACACCAAGGTGAATTGATTTCCTCTAAGGGCAGGGTACATAAATCAGGGCTTATACTGCCTCTAGCCAGTTGAAGGGCTGTGATGCAACACCCTTCTGAAATAGTGCTCTGTTATTTTTGCTGCTGAATTAAAACTGTTAAATTTGACAAAGCCACTTCCTCTGCCTCTCCGCATACTATTCCCACATATGGTGTACTAAGAGGGATGTGCACCTGTTACCTGTGACACCACAGGACTGAGAGGTCAGATGGCCATAGTCAAGCACCTAGAAGCCCAGTCCAGATACAAACACGGGATTGAAGCTTAACCCCTGTGACCTAACTGTCTGCTGTCCGGCAGCAGCTCTGTGGCAATAGTGTGCAGATAAGTGGACTGCTATCCTGACACCCTCCCTGACAGGAGAACCTGCAGGTAAAAGCAGCAATCCACTGCCTCACGGGGTTTATCACAGAAGCGTACCAGCCTTTCTGAGAAGAAAAAAGGGACACAAATTTATATAAGATCATAAAAAACAGGGGAGCCATAAGCATTTAAGCTGTCTAGAGAAAAATTCTAGATGAACCAGAAAAACCGTACCCGTGGAGGTGAAGAGTGGCAACTGAAAACCCAAATCTGTAATAAGAAAGGTATATCCATTCAAGGGAATGTTTCAAGTTTAGTTGTTAATTTAAGACCCCATGGTGACTAATTTGAAGCTCATGTATCCAAAATGCCTCCTTTCTAATGAACAATGTATCTAATCTTCCTGGTATGTGGTACATATTCTATGCCCATAACTCGCGGTATGGCCACTGAATGTCTGCACAGTGTTGCACAAAAATGGTTCGATTCAAGCCTTTTTTGATGACACATGTTCGATAAAATATTGCGTAAACATTCTTGTCATCTTACCAACACATAAACTGCATGGATATCTTATGGTATAGACAACATACGATGTTCTGCAAGTTATCCTTGCTTTCATTTGTATTATTTTGCTGTTTCATGAATGGCTAAAGAAGTTACCTGTAATCATACTGTTGTGGACAGAACAGCCTAGGCAGCGGTAATTTTCAGGTTTGCCAACACGCCATCCTTCCCACTTACAGTATAAGAAAGGGAAAAAACTTTAGGCGGAACTGCACCTTTTAAAGTGAATGGGTCTGTAAGGTGTTCCAGCATGGACGGTGTAAATCCGAACGAAACAGGGAAGGTGATACAAAGTACAACTTTTACATGAATATAAGGAAATATTTAAGTTTAGGGGCACACTTCAGCCTCATTGAAAATGAGCTCTTCATGCAACAAGAGAGCGCAAAATAGGCACGTACTGTATTTCATGTGGTCATTTTTCCTTTAATACATACAGTATCCACGCAATATAACCATACTAATGGAAAACACATCCTTAAGCCCCCTGTCTAAGTTTCCAAACTAATTGGAAAGAAATCAACCTGTTAGTCCCAAATGAGTACATCTGTTTCCTATATACAATTTCGTGGAGTGCTTTAAAGCAGGTTTGTAGGCCGAGAGTTACATTTTATACATAACTGGGGTGGGACATACAATGAAGTAAATCTTGCCTTAATCTCTTAATATTGTGCGTCCAACAGGAGGACTATTATTTAATATAATTTTTAGGTGCAGTTATTTTCTCTAAATTACTACTTTTGTATTTTACACCTGCGTCTCTTTTTGATTTTTATCATTAAGGAACAAAAAATTAGAGTTGTCAACCAGATACACAAACATTGATATGTCCTATTATAACATATAATGCCGAGAAAAAGTTTTTGAACCCCAATGATAATTACGGAAATTCCATAGTTTTTCCATGATAACCTTCTTGAATCAAACCCAGTCTTTTCTTAAATATTCAATAGGGTTTATATTAACCAATTCTGTGCATTTTGAAAGAAAATGGTGTGTGAATTAGAGAAACAACGAGTAATTAATAGTCAGGGTATGTGACAAGTAAGTGAAACCCTGCTTTATCAGCTAAATTAAAGGGGATAATTACAATTGGGTGTTTAAATAATTAGGTAGATCTTCAGGCATAACTTTGGGAGGCCCCATCCTATATAAAGATCAGAGACTTTGTGAGTTTGGTCTTCACCATACAGGTGAGTGGAAACACGTCATGATCAAAAGACATATCTGAGGACTTTAGAAAAGCAGTTATTGATGCTCATCAGTCTGAAAGGGTTATAAAACCATTTATAAGGATTTCAGGATCCACCAATCCACTGTCAGACAAATGGAGAAAGTTCAAGACCATAGTCACTCTACCCAGGAGCGGTTGTCCTACACTGGCGACACACTTTATTCGAGCTCGGCTAGTCCCACGAATTCGGGTATACCCGGGTGTATTGAGGTTTGTGACTGTTTTCTGCCCGAGTGCATTGAGGTATTTTCCAAGCAGGGATTGAAGCATTTTATTCCCGCTGGCTGCAATACTGCACAGTATATATATATATACTGCATTACAATTCATGAATTTATGCCATCTGGTAGACACGCGAAGCATTGCAGCCTATTAAATCCTAATCATTATCATTTAACAGATCAGCCGCCCGTCAGCCAGGCATGAACCCAGGCTGGGAAGGCAAACACAACGGGGCTTGTCAGAGGTGAGGAGCGGCGCATTCCAGGTATCTGCCAGGTACATACTGGGTATTTGCTCGAATAAAGTGTGTCGGTGCAGTACTCCAATATCTCCAAGAACAAACCGGCAAATCATCGAGTCAGACACACAGAATATACCCCGCTACAGCTTAGATTAATGATAGTGAGGTGCTCACTAGGTAAGGCTTACACAAATACACAAGAACAGAAAACCTAGTTTCGAGCACTCAATCACTCTAGATAAATGAATAATTTAAAAATAAATTCAAATTTACATTACAAACAACATACGTGTAGTGACTTGGATTGATATAGGAGAACTGTATAAGTGCTCACGATCATACACTAATGTATATTAGAGGACTGTTAAGTCTTCATAAAATACTATGAATAAATAGAATTGCTCTCAGATCGGGCCTTGGTGGTAGGGTTAAATACACACACCTCATCCCTGCGTGAAATACAGTAGCCTTATTCCACTGGTTGGTATACCCGTGGAATATCAAGTGATCTAGTTCTCAACAGACTGTTCAACCCTAGTCCTGCATCAGTGCTAATTCAAGAATATATGAGCGCTGGTAAGACAGAGGGTCTAAGCATATATTGTAATGTGATCCCAGTAAACAGAGTGGATAAAGCCAGTGATAGTGCCGGTATCCACACTGATCTATGATATATATCAGTACTGATACCAATGGTAGTGCAGTGGGTGAAAACACATGAAGTGTAATTACAAGCCACAAAATCAGTTCAATATTGTTGCCAAACATACACTAAGATCTCCTATCATGCAGTGGTCATTGTCCGCATGGATATAACTACGGAGGTACATCCACTATGGTGTATAGTAGGGATGTATTGCTCCACTCATTTGTAACCATAAAGAAACTGCTGGTAGAACAAATAATACTGCGTCTATACTAGTAAAAATTAATACTGTTAGTGCCAGTAAATAGATGTAGAGGTGCTCATAACCCAGACTGTGCATATTACATGGAGATCACCGTAGAATACAATCAAGGGTAGAGATAAGAGCATACTTCTGTATCTGCGCTGTTCGTGAAAATTATAACAGATGATGCCAAGTACAGTAGTGTATTAAGACAACTTTGAGTGATTCTGTACAGTGATTAAGGATGAAATCAGTTGCGTACTCCTACATCCACATTGATAATTTCTGCCATATCAGTGTCGATGTCTGCACAGAATCGCATTTAAGGAGCACAATAGCTGTTGTTGGAGCAAGGTAAGGATCTTAATAGAGCTGTGATTGCAATCTGCAGAATTTGATCAAATATTGCTGCCAAGTCTAAGTATAGGCTATACTGTAGTCTGTTTGAATGCAGTGGCCGGTATCTGTATAGGTATAGTTACGGGGGTCATCCACTAAAGTTAAAAGTAGAGGTATATTACTCCATTTGATCGTAACCACAAAAGAGCTGCCAGCAGAACAAATGTAATTGCTTATGTTTTAGGCCATTTGTTTTTTTCAGCTTGAATTCCTGTTTGTACATGTAACAGGGTATGTATATTCTTCCTATCTTTCCCCACTCTGTTATAGAAGTCCTGCTAGCTGCAGACCATAAGGGGTTAATTATTTGAGTTTTTGCCCCTACCCATGCTCCTCTATGATGGACAGGAGTAAGGTGGTGACTCATAGCCTGTGTAAGCCTATCAGGAATAGGTATAGACCATGAGCCGACCCCTTCTATCCTAATTAGGGGGCTGCCAAATTTAGTATTAGTCCTGTTTCTGCCCTGGAAGAGAGAGGAAGTCCTGCTCTTGCTCTTCAAGAGAGAGGAGGCACAGAGCTGTCAGTCTCTCCTATGGCTGGATGAGCGTGCTCGCCCTCAGTCTTTGGACTGAGGGAACATCAGACTCAGCCACAGTGTTGCCCTATACTACCAGGGGCAAAGCACCATCCAGAGGTATGGAACCTTTGAGACATTGCATCGTTGTGAGAAGATCTGCAGTGTATGTCATACAATAAAGATCCTGTTCAGAATATACCCCTGTCTGAGTATCAGTCCTTGGGCAGGGGGAGAAAGAGTGCAATAGTGGGGACTGACCTCCGAACTCCTTGGAGCCCACTACTGCCCGAGGCGCTATGCCCCAGTGAGAAGAACTAGCAGAGAAGAATCTAAGCCTGTCCTGATCTCCATTACATCGCAGATCAGCACAGCTCTCCTGAACCTACAGGTATACCTTAGCACCACACAGTAGCAAAAGAGTGGATCTCCCATGGGGTGGGGGAAACTGTGTTACATACAGTATCTGTATAGGGCTTAACAATGCAACATGGTAGTTGCAAAAAGTAATTATCAAAAGTAACTAATATAGTTATTTATGTTCTAGCACACTGTTGAAGTATGACATGCTTAACAATTAGATAGTGTAGCAAACATTCTGAGATATAATGTTTGATAGTGTTGTTCATAATGATAAGTCAATTAACTTTAGCAGTGTTTAAGGTATATATTTAATAAGTACATAAGCCACCTTGCATACAAACATATACCTTACAACCCATTCACACAAATGGACTGCAATGGGCCATATTAACAAATCAATTCTGGAAGGTGTGTTATGGAGTAGCACTGCTGGGTAAGTATGGTCCTAGATGTAGTCACTAATTCAGAGCCTAAATCTCCCATAACTAGTGCAGAGTCTATTCTTGTAGGGGTCTAGTAAGTTCTAGGGTGAGTGTCCTAAACTGGGGTTATAAGAAAGAAACTGGAGCAGGAGTGACCCATGGTCAGGTCCCTACCCTTTGTAGATGGGATATCTGGTCGGAATAATTGCCCGTTGGGAGGACCTGTCATGCAGGGAACCTGTTAGTAGAGAGGAAATGAAGAAGATAGGCCCCTCCTCCCCTTAGTAGCAAGGGATTTCCCTAGTAAAGCCAAAAGCTTCTGACTATTTGCCCCGATGCCCTTTAAGGACTGTGCTCCTGATTAGCCAGGTCAGGGATTGTTTGAGCAAAGAGAATTTACTTATTCAATAAAATCCATTTTTATTTAGTTTGGACTTTGCATTTCTTTCTTCTTTGCATTACTCGGTACAACTCACTTGAAAGAGTGCAGGTAATATGAGATCTGACTGCACCCAGTGACCACACCTAGTTCTCCTAGGCTACATCTAGATATAAGAAACAAAATATAAGAAACATTTACACACATTCATGAATAAGGCAAATATTGGACACTTCACAGACCGAAACTTTTGTTAACATATCAATATTTGTAAAAGAGAGAAATAAAAAGCATCACAATCTCATTTAGGGCTAAACATTTACACGAAAAGTCACTGCCCAGGTCAAATTTTCTCAAACATCTATTACATTCCAGACACTATAAACAGGTCCCAATTCAAGCAAGTCGTCATGTAATGTCTTTTGTGTGCAACTTAACATGAAATTGGCAAACCTTGGAGATTTGTCTTTAACTTATTAGCAAACAGAAATGGTACCTATGGTAAACATTTTTGAGAATGTATAACTATTTATAAATGTGTGAAACTGTTTGTGATTTAATCAACATGCATCAGCATATATAGTCAATATCAGTATATATATAGTCAATACTAGAGATGTACCAACTAAAAAGAAGTTGCAATATTTCGGACATTACAAAGTTATTTTGTTGTTGCCAAAATCCAACAATCCCATATTTAAGAGAATTTAAAAAAAAAATGTAAATGTAGTTTGATGCTGGAGGGATTTGATGCAAAAGTATAAAGATAGAATAGCCCCGTGATCTGAAGTCAGTAGTTTTAGAACAATTGGTTGGTGCTAGTTGAAAATAATATGCCAGGGGGAAAAAACTACTGCAATCAATAAAAATAATAAATAAAATATGACCAATGTTTCAGGTCCCTAAAGGGTCCTTGAACAGGACTTATTTTATTAATTGAGTGCAGCAGTTGAGTGCAATAATTGAGTGCACTATGACCCACATGGACGTATACACTGTCAGTGATGGTAAGTGTTCCAAACTAAGGAACAAGCTTGAAGGGCTACTTTTACAAGTAACCAAAATAGACACTGATCAACAAATGATAAATGTAGATATAATAATGTAAAGAAAAGCATACAAAATTGATGTATTTTAATTTGAGAAAGAACAGGTCATGTATAAATATGTATAATTCCTATGATAACAGAAACAGCACAGCACACTAAGGGGACTATGCATTAAGCAGTGATAAGTCATTTTAAAAGTGCAAAGTGCTCTTAGAACGTGAAGTTCCACCGAGCGCTATTCACTAAGCCGCGCAAACAGGCACTTTGCGCTCTAAAACTGACTTTTTACAAGAAATTTTTCAAAGTCCAACTTTGCTCGTACGATCAGCTGTTTGCGCTGAATCCTGCCCTTCTGCGGGATTCACTAAGCAAAGCAAACTTATCGTACGCGAAAGTTGCACTGAATAAAGCTCACCAGCTAAAGGCCGGTGATAAAAAAAGCAGGACTTAGAAAAATGTCTTTGTTTACATTTTTGCAGGCGCAACACCAATACAAAAGGCCGGCGGGTGTCCCTGGCTAACCCCGTGGGTGTCCCCGGCTGACCCCGCGGGGTCCCCGACAGAGGCCGGGTATCCCGCAGGTGTCCGGGGGTCCCGCGAGTATTCGGGGGTCCCCTCTGGCATGCGGTAGCAATCGTGTGCCACCCCCAAAAAGAACTATCCTTAAAAATTCATACAACCCCATAACACATACAGTACAATATTGTGCAAAATTACTATTCTCCACATATGGATAATACGGCATTTCACTTTTTAACATACATTAAGTTGTCGAAAGAAAGTATATTTAATTAGCACACCTCGCTGCTGTCTGGGGTTCCACGGATGTTGGCGTGAATATATCTGTGTCACCCGGAGCTGATTAACAATATTTGTAATTGAAGGAGAACACATGATTGAATTAAAATTAATATCATAGCGTGTATGCCCCTAACTTTATAGTGTACCAGCAAAAGTTAGCAGGGGGTTAATTTAAAGGGCAATACTTCCGACAACACAAAACAACCATCCTGACAATAATCCAAACTTCAGACACACCTTTACAGAAACAAACGATTACTTCTTGTGATATAACACCTTCATGACTGAACATGTTACATACAAATGTCATGATTGAGTCATTATTTGATAGCAATTACTCATATTGTGTCGCTGCATCGCTTTCACTGTGGATTCAGGAATGTTGTATATTTGATGATTACATCACACTTCATAATGTGTGTAACACATGTGAATTAAAATTGAATGAATGGTTGAATTACTACAATTCATATGTTCACTATACTATACAACACACATGTCATCATTAACAATCATGTGACTAATTAGTCTGCCTATTTAAACAATAGAAGGAGCCACTTACCTTACAGGGTGAAATGGATGTGGCACCAGATTACGCTTTTGTGTTGTTTTTTGCGAGGAGGAGGGACATTATGTTGCAGAGGAGAGAGAAGAGAGAGAGGAGAGAGAGGAGAGAGAGGAGAGAGGGAGATCCGTGTTGTCAGACATATAGCCCCCTGCAATTTTAGGCAAAGAAGCTCCCTAGAGGGCTTGAGTGAGATAGAGATTATCAGCCGCTATCGATTGAGCTCAGCGGCTATCTTGGAACTGTATGAAGTGTTTAGAGAAGATTTAGAGCCAACAACAGACAGGAGTCATGCAGTGCCTGGTCTGATAAAAATGCTGAGCTCATTACATTTTCTTACTTCTGGGTCATTTCAGACAACTGTGGGCATAGTAGGTGGGGTATAGCAGTCTGCATTCTCGTGGGCCTTTAGCCAGTTTCTATGTGCACTGACTCAACGCGCTAGTGATTATATACATTTTCCTAGCGAGCAGACAGGGTGGCAGGCACTGAAGACTGCATTTTATAATGTAGCTGGGCTACCCAATGTGATGGGTGCTATAGATTGCACACATGTTGCGCTGACCCCGCTACGTGAAGAGGAGAGGGATTTCAGAAACAGGAAACATTACCACTTGCTCAATGTGCAGGTCGTATGTGACGCATACATGAAAATTCTGAGTGTGGTACCCCAATTCCCAGGTGCCTGCCACGATTCACATATTCTGAGGAGCTATTTAGTGTTCCGTAAATTTGAAGCGGGGCAATTCGAGGACGGTTGGCTATTGGGTCAGTGAATGTTACAGAAAGTGCACTTCCAAGTACATTAAATGTAGAGTGAAATGTTTCATTATGTATTGCTAATATTGTAAGTAACCACAAATCCTTAAAATTTGTGAAGTTGTATATCTAATCCATGTAATGCAGCGTCATCTTAGATAATGAGGATTTTATTGTTAGGGCATGTGTTGTATATTCTTCCCTCTCATGTACTAGGAAATGCCAATAGCCAATGTTTTGAATATTGTTACATATTATATTAACATTCATGTGATTTGACTGTCTTATAGGCGACTCAGGATATGGAAGCCGGCCTTGGCGTCTGACCCCACTGGGTAATACTCAAACACCTGCAGAGGAACGATATAATACCACACACATATCCACATGCTCGGTGATTGAGAGGACATTTGGAGTGTTGAAAAGTCGTTTTAGATGTCTTGATAGATCTGGTGGGGCGCTACAGTATTCGCCAGCGAAGGTTGGCGACATAGTGATTGCTTGTTGCATTCTGCACAACATTGCCATTCGTCACAATCTTCAAGGCAACATTCGTGAGGATTTAGAGGAGGATCCTCCCATGCCTCCTGCAAGGGTTAGGGAGCATACAGCCAGTGGGGTGGAGATTCGCCGGACGTTAATAGCTAATTATTTCACATGTAAGATTTTATTTGACATATATTATAATCTATAATCATCTCGTGATGTGTGTCACATTGCATTGTGTATCTAATCATAGGATCCTGTTCTCTCCAATGAACTGCACATTTTGTAGTGAATGATCCTAAGTTCGTCTGCCAACGGTATGTCAATCTTTAACACATTTGTTCTTGTATAAATCATGTTTCTTCCCACCTGTACAATGTGTGCATCCTTAAATGCAGAATGTTGTGCATTACGTGAAGAGATAGTGCTGTATTGCTGAATATGCATAGTGTTATATTACAACTTAACTACTCTACATGATTATATATAATTTTTCTAACAACTTGACTAATTATTATTAACTTATAATCCATTATTTAATAATTGTCTTCTTTAATACTTTGAGAATAGTTATGGTTCACATTCCATAATTAATATTATTATTGCCACTTATGTAACTATTACTACATACATAATTGGAATGTCTGCGGGTGTATGAGCAGATAACATGGTGATATCTACGATCAATAACCTGGCATGTATCCCTAACAGAATTAGTAATTGTAGCTTTAGAACACACATTTCTAGATTATTCTTTCATGTCAATGCGTGGTGCTATTAGTCAGGTAGAAATTTAAGCAATACATTACAGTTCCAGTATCACTAAATGTGTCTTTCTTCACACGACATAGGAAAACATTAATTGTATTAGAGTTATGTCGAAGTGTCATCAGCATGACATTGACAAAAATGTAGCACTAACACAAGATGTAATTGAAAAGTTTATTGGAATGTTTACACACATTTCAAAGTATTCGAAAATTCCCTAAAATCTATATTATTTCAGCTAATTTAATTATATCATCTAAGATTAGATAGGATCTATAAAAGTTTGCATGTTCACATTCATGTGTATCATAGCATGAGTGCCCATGTGATGTATTTGGCCAGTATGTAAAAGCTCGCAGTTGGTCGGTGTTTGGATACATCCATTCACATTATCTTCTGTCTGGAACGGAGATGTCAACATCTGTTAAAGAAGTAGATATGTAATATTAATTACAGCAATGTAGAGGTAAAATAGAAACTTTATACATCGTGATCTCTGTTATATTATCAGAAGAAGGTGAAAAAGGTAAAAGACACACGTTAATGTAGAAAAAGAAAAACTTTTCCCGTATGGTACGCGCATGCGTCATGAATCGAACGCATATGCCTCACATTCGGGAATAAGCGATTCACACATTGTATAAAGTACTAAAGTTATAGTTACCTGCATTATATTGCATTCAAATTCGGTGCAGTCATGGAAGGGGTGTTTGCGAGGTAGCCGCTGTAGTCAATCAATTCGTTGTTCGTTGTGTTCAGCTGGGTAGGGTTGTAGTTGACTCCATAACAGTTTGAATCTTGTGGAATGTACTGAGGCGGATACAGATAGTAACATTGTGCCTTTTCAGCTGGTCGAGCAAACTCGGTATTATGCATGTTATCGTAATAACTAGCTCCGTTATGGTTCTGGTATTGGTTGGGCAACTCCGGTTGAAAAGAATAGAAATTCTGCTGAACATTTAAGGCACCGCAGCTGGCACCTATATCCTGGTAGTTGTGGCCGACAATTGTCTGTCTTCTGATATTTGCATTCACAGACATACACATACCGGATTCATAAACTGACCAACAGCCACGAACAAGGAAGAGGATTGGCAGACAGCCAAAATTGCCGGAAGCACTCACAACTCAACGGGTGGGGGACGATTAAAAATATTTATTAAAGACTACATAAAAAGCATGTAAAACATAACAAAAACACAAAACAAAAAAAGGGGGGTTCTCCTCCCACACGTTTCACGCCTCTACGGCGCTTTCTCAAGGAGCATGCTTGAGAATGCTCCAGTGCCAGGATTTGAGCCAGGGGTATAGCCTGTGCCCTTGGATCCTGCTGTGGCATAGCCTGTGTCTCTGGCTCTCTTTGTGGCTCTGGCTCTCTTTCTGGCTCTGGCTCTTTTTGTGGCTCTGGCTCTCTTTCTGTCTCGGATTCTAGCTCTGGCTCGGATAGTGGCTCTGGCTGGGATTCTAGCTCTGGCTCAGAGAGTGGCTTTGGCTGGGATTCTGCCTGTGGCTCTCTTTGTGCCTGGGATTGGGTCTCGGATTGTGCCAGTGGGTCTGGCGGGGCCTGTTCCGTGGACATGTGCCACAACCTGTGCCATACATTTCACAATGATAGTGAGGCTATTTCCCATGTTTAGTAGAGTCTCCTGTTGTTGTGTCATTATGACAGTCATGTTTTTCCTTTCTTTATACATGTTTTCATTTATGTTACACTGTCTGTCTGCTTGATCTTGTTGGTTTTGGAAAAACCTGCCCTCTAGACTGGTTAGATTAGACAATGCATCTGTACAAACCTGGTCTCCCTGTCCCGCTTGGATCTGGCCATTGTCTTCATCTGTTTCAAGATGTTGTGTATCCTGTAGTGCACGAAAATCAGGTCCGGAATCTTCAGGCTCTGTGACAAGAATATGTGGTGTATCCACTACCATCTCATCATCACTTCTAACATCTTCATGTTGTTGTGTTGCTGACACATCTGATTCCGTGTCCTCAGCAATAACTATATAATAAATAACAACACGTTACAATCAACATAATGCCTAAGTTATTATGTGCTCCTCTTTATTTGCCTGTACATCCACCGTGAATGCACATATTGTGATTCTATTTCATTAATCCGTGCATCAGTTAAATAACAAGCATGCTTTTCATAAAATCAACAGTGACATGTGTAATTTTGACATTACATGATCACATCATCTAAACAGATGATTGTAGTTTAATGTATGTATAAGTGCTTGCATTGAACACTATTGATGACTTAAATATTGATGTAATAGCATACGACTCACCAGGTGTCGAATGAGAGGTAGATGGCCCAATATCTCGGTTCCATCCAATGCCAAAAATTAGTCGGGGATTCATTATTGAATAAATTTTTCCCTCATAGGAATGTAAATGCAACGATGATGGAGGGCCGCCTCTTGTCCCACATGCATGGCTGCCAGCATCTGCCATCTTCCTCTTCAGTCTGAGTTTAATATCAATCAGTGTGGGAGAGGGGAGGGGGGGAAGGGTGGGGAGGGGAAAATCCTGCTCAGCTCAAAATAGACTTTCTAGGGAGGTGCTATCAGGGTGAAACATAAGCGTATTGGGGGAGAGAGGAAAGAACCCTATGTGATGCACTCAACCCTACTAGATGAAAATAATAAACTTTTATTAATGTAATTGAAAGAAGCAAACAGAACAAATATATTTAAAACCTAAATAGTGTACTGTGCAGTTCTGATGTGAAATCACTCTAGATGACCAGGTGGTGTCATAACTAGTGTGATACACAGTAGAATAGAGTTACTGTTGATTCTCACAATACTTGTATGGAAATAGTTCAGTAGATGAACAGAAAATATAACCCTGTCAGGGAAGTAATTGGTGTACAATCTACACAAGTATTGTGATACACAAGAACACTGGGAGCATTGGTAATGCAGCACTGTGTTACAAAGCTGCAGTAGGGCACATAGCACTGCTGCATACACAGATAGCTAAATGCAAACCCAGGCTGGAAGGGACCCCCGTGATGATAGATCAATGGGAGCGCTGCTGGGAGGTAGGTGCAAGTAAGTAAACCCCGTGATCAACCTGTTACAACAGGGCATAAGGGGACCCCAGACTGATAACTTGCACTCACGCTTTTGCAGCTGCTTCCAGGGGGGGGGGGGGGAGAGTTATGTCTCAACCCTTCTGTGTAAATATACTCTGGGCTATCCAGTGCCAGCAGGAGGTCCAGTATACCTAGTTGCTAGCTAGTGGGATCCACATTGGTATCCAACATGATGTGGGAATCAGATCTGATCAGATCGTAGCTCTGAATGTAAAAATCATAATGAATTCATACTTGAGCTCTTGGATTATGTTCTAAAGCACAATTATTTTTTGTTTAAGGGTACCTTCTACCACCAACTCCAGGGTACTGCAATGGGCACCACATGTGCCCCTACGTATGCAAATATCTACCTGGGTTGGTGGGAGGAGATGACAGTCTTCTCTCAGGAAATGTTGATACATACACAGCACGTCGAACTATGGTCACGCTACATTGATGACGTGCTGTGTCTGTGGAATGGGACAGTGGCAGAATTCAAAGCCTTCGTGACGGCACTAAACTGTAATGATCACAACTTACGCCTAACAAGTGAAATCAACCAGGATCAGATTACATTCTTGGACCTGGTAATTTTCAAGGATGACCAGGGCGTCTTACAGTCTACAGTCCACACCAAGGCCACAGCCACGAATAACTTGTTGTTATTCACCAGTCATCATCCCAGACCGCAGGTTGAGGGCACTCCGGTGGGACAGTTTCTAAGAGCCAAAAGGAACTGCTCCACAAGTAGTGATTTTGAGAAACAATGTCAAATTATGAGCCAGAAGTTTATGGATAGAGGCTACAATAAGAGCTGTATTAATAGAGCGTATAAACGAGCCAAATATTCAGACCGTAACATGCTACTGTATGGCAAAAAACAAATGGTGAACGAACCAAGTACAGTAAGAATAATTGGCACGTACAGCAGACAGTGGAGAGAGATCAAAAGGATTCTCAATAAACACTGGCACATCCTCTTGGAAGATGATGTATATAAGTCAGTGCTCACTGATACTCCATCCATTACATACAGGAGATCCAAAAACCTGTCTGACACTCTAGTACACAGCCACTACAAAACTCCAACAACAACAACCTGGCTAAGTAACACCACAAAGGGCACTTTTAAATGCGGGACTTGTAAGGCTTGTAGCTTTATCAACTCACAAAAAACATTCAAAAATGCCACAGGCTCAAACACATATACAATTACGGACTACTTCAACTGCAAAACAAGTGCTGTTATTTATCTAGCGACATGTAGATGCGGTTTGATGTATGTGGGCAAAACCTCTCGCCAACTACGTCGCCGCATCCTGGAACATGCAAGCACCATCAGGAATGAAGTAGATACGCCACTGGCACGACACATTAATTCATCACATCATGGGGACACTACATCAGTGTCCTTTCAAGGCATTGAACACGTATCACTCGGCCTCCGTGGAGGCGATATTGACAATTCCCTACTGAGGAAAGAGGCTAGATGGATCTTTACTTTGGGCACGCAGTCACCTCATGGGTTGAATGAGGATTTCAATTATAGTGCATTCTTGTGAGATCCTCTCCATCATGTGCCCTATCTAACCTCCCGGCCCTCTAACACACCATGGATAGGATTACCACTTACATATACTTACCTTAGAACCATTCTGCACACCTATGTAAATGTATGTATCCACTCAAGTGCCCAGATCTTCATAATACAGTAATCATAAGAGGGCACATATAGGCACTACATTTACACAATAACAGAATAAATGCCCAGATCTTAATAAAACAGTAATTATAAGAGGGCATATTCATGTACCACATCACACAATAAAGTAATCAGTCATTTTGCGTGCATCTGCTTTATTAATGCTTTTTAACTACTACATCTATTTTTAGCCAAAGGTTACTCCTGTCACAGACCTTGTATGTCCAATCAATACCAGGGGCTGCTCTGACAGCATTAGGTTAAGGAGGAGCCTCCCTCTGAATATATTACCAGCGCTCCATGGCAACAACAGGGTATATAAGGCAGGTCTGTGCAGGGTGCCCTCCCTCCCCGGAAGAAGTTCCCTTGCTAGGAACGAAACGCGCGTCGGGATGACGTCATAGCGACGTCCGGTGTACTACTGCAGTGTCAAACTCACAGGAGTTTGCTTCCGATTTGTAGAATAGCTTAATACTTTGATGTGGGCCACCAATGTGGATCCCACTAGCTAGCAACTAGGTATACTGGACCTCCTGCTGGCACTGGATAGCCCAGAGTATATTTACACAGAAGGGTTGAGACGTAACTCTTCCCCCCCCCCTGGAAGCAGCTGCAAAAGCGTGAGTGCAAGTTATCAGTCTGGGGTCCCCTTATGCCCTGTTGTAACAGGTTGATCACGGGGTTTACTTACTTGCACCTACCTCCCAGCAGCGCTCCCATTGATCTATCATCACGGGGGTCCCTTCCAGCCTGGGTTTGCATTTAGCTATCTGTGTATGCAGCAGTGCTATGTGCCCTACTGCAGCTTTGTAACACAGTGCTGCATTACCAATGTTCCCAGTGTTCTTGTGTATCACAATACTTGTGTAGATTGTACACCAATTACTTCCCTGACAGGGTTATATTTTCTGTTCATCTACTGAACTATTTCCATACAAGTATTGTGAGAATCAACAGTAACTCTATTCTACTGTGTATCACACTAGTTATGACACCACCTGGTCATCTAGAGTGATTTCACATCAGAACTGCACAGTACACTATTTAGGTTTTAAATATATTTGTTCTGTTTGCTTCTTTCAATTACATTAATAAAAGTTTATTATTTTCATCTAGTAGGGTTGAGTGCATCACATAGGGTTCTTTCCTCTCTCCCCCAATACGCTTGAGTTTAATATCACCAAAGCGTTTCTTACACATCTCAGGTGTCCTTTTAAACACGCCAGATGCTGAGACAGATCGGCATATCTGTGCCCATAGTTTGGACTTCTGACTGGTCTTCGTTTTACCTGTGTGTATATATAAAAAAGTTTTTAGACATGCCTATAGGTTCATATACATTTAAGTTGTGTGATTTAATTATGTCTGGTAATGTATGAAACTGGTTTACAACATGTACATATAATTACCGACCCCTATTAGGCTATGTAATGCGCGCATTAGTGACACATTAGATGTGCCCAATCATTAGCACACATCCGTTATAGCATACATGTTTACATGCTGAATGTTACGTTACTCATGTCTTGATTAAACATGGATGCCATATTTGTTGCATTTGTTTTAACACTGGGAGGAATTTAGTGTGAGGGAGTCAGAAAGTACCATAATCCCACTTTGTGGTGACTGAGAATTGGCCTTTAGAAGGGCTAAGTGACCACGAAACGTTACTGTTGCAGGGTACATGCAACTATACATGTGGGTTTCTTGACAAGGCTGTTTTATTTTGCCTTGAAAAATATACAGCACACACAACAAAAATAGCTCTTTTTCAGCAACAAACGAAAATGGCTTTTCCTTCAGCAAACCGAACAAAACAGTTTCTCTTTAGCAGACAGTTTATATAGATGCAGCTACCCTTTTTCTATGCAGGGGACAGACAGTTCACAGTTTCACTACTTTGCTACTCAGACCTTGTTTTCAGGGATCACTTTAGCAGCTTACTCCTCTCTCATCAACAGCAACTCCATGTGTCTACAACCTGGGTTTTAACACACCTTGATTAGGCAGCTGGGATCCAATTAATTGTCCTGAGGTTCCCAGCTGAAGTTTAACCTAGTCAGTGCTGCACTGCAGACTAGACATAGGTTTTCCAGGCATATAACTGATGGCTTTTATTTACCCTGTCACATTCCTCCCCTGTTAGTGTGTGGCTGGGGCTACGCACGGCTGAAGCCCGACCATCCACCCCTTCTCTAGAAAAGAAGTCAGCATTTGCGTTCTCTTTTCCCGGCCTATGCTGAATCTCAAATGAGAAGGGTTGGACGGCCATATACCACCTAGTCAATCTAGCATTGGAATCCTTCATGCTATTTAACCATTTCAGTGGAGCATGATCAGTCACCAAAGTAAAATGGACTCCTGCCAGGTAATGCCTCAAAGCCTCGATTGCCCACTTTACTGCGAGGCACTCTTTCTCAATCACTGAGTAATTTTTTTCCCTTGGGAACAATTTCCTACTCAGGAAAGGATGTTCCTAATCAGGATAGGATGTTCAACTCCCTCAAACTGTTGTGACAACACTGCCCCTAGCCCTATCTCTGATGCATCTGTTTGCACTATAAAAGGGCTGTTGAAGTCTGGGCTTCTAAGGATGGGACCCTCTGATAGACACCTTTTTATGTCCTCAAATGCTCTCTGACAATCCCTTGACCACACCACTTGTGTAGGGGCACACTTTTTTGTGAGGTTCGTTAAAGGGGCTGCCACTTCCGAATAGCTGGTGATGAACCGCCGGTAGTACCCTGCTAAACCCAGCAGAGAGCGTACCTGCGTTTCTGTTTGGGGGGTCGGAACTTCTTTCAGGGCAGCTACCTTGTCGGCTAGTGGCCTTACTTTTCCACCTCCCACTGCATACCCTAAATATTTGGTTTCCGCTTTACCCAAGGCACATTTCTTAGGGTTGGCTGTGAGCCCTGCCTCTCTTAGAGATTTGAGGACCGCTTTCAGCCTATTTAGATGGGCCCGCCAGTGTTTACTATAAATGACAATGTCATCTAGGTAGGCTGCGGCATAAGTCCTATGGGGCCTCAGTACCTTATCCATGAGTCTCTGAAATGTGTCTGGAGCTCCATGCAGTCCAAATGGCATTGTCACAAACTGGTATAAACCCATGGGAGTGGCAAAGGCTGTTTTGCATTTGGACTTTTCCTCTAAGGGTATTTGCCAGAATCCTTTTGTCAAGTCCAACGTGGATATATATTCCGCTTTACCAAGGGCGTCAATTAATTCGTCCACCCTTGGCATCGTATATGCGTCAAACTTGGATAACGCATTGACCTTCCCATCGGGTTTAGGGACCATAATTAGTGGACTACACCACTCACTGCATGATTCCTCAATCAATCCTAAGTGTAACATTTCTTGTACCTCCTTCTCTACCAGAGCCCTACGACTTTCAGGCAACCTATAAGGACGGGAACGTACTTTTACCCCAGGTGCTGTCTCGATTGCATGGGAAATTAAGTTAGTTTGTCCTGGTAAGTCAGAAAAAACATCCTGGAGTTGTGGGACAAAAGGGTAAAGAAAAGCTCCCTGTATGCCGCACAAGAGGACACCTATACCTATGTTAAAACTTACTATTTATTAATAAACTATTAAAATATATATTGCAGCAGTAAACTTTGAACCTGATGGTCTGGTACAAATGTGTGTGTATATTGATCTATAAGTGTATCTACCTGGCTCAACCACATTCATTTTTGAGCGCACACATCATTTCAGGTTACACCCATCACATTCATTTAGGAGTAGTTTACAAACGACAGTAAATTGTATTGGAAACACTACCACCTCTAGTATAATTATATAGTTGTGGGATACTTTGATTGACAATAGTGGTTCCAGGTCTACACTGTCAGTTTGCATTAGGCACACAGTTAACCTCTCCGTTTTTAATTTAATAATTTTAATCACTTTGGTTCACATTATTACTGCTGCAATATATATTTTAATAGTTTATTAATAAATAGTAAGTTTTAACATAGGTATAGGTGTCCTCTTGTGCGGCATACAGGGAGCTTTTCTTTACCCTATTGTCCAACATTAACCCCTTCCCTGCCAGCACCACCTCCGCACTTTATTGCAGTTATTGTTTCTATACTACACAGGTCACATCATTTTGTTTTCCCTCCTTTCACATTGGTATAGTGCAAGGTGCACACTCTATGACCTTCGGGTCATTTCAACCCACTTTGTATAATCCTGGAATTGTGTAATTATTGCTAACAAGTCCCCTTTTTGTTCAGAGGACAATTGTTTACCCATTGGGATTTTATCGTCACTCACGATGTTCTCCCGTGGAGGCTGAGGACCCAAGTCCGTTTCCTCCTCCACCGGGTGGATGAATAGAGACCGCTGCATCTTCCAGGTTTCAGCAAGTTCACATGGTAAATTTGTTTACCCTTCCTGGACCCTGGTTGAGCGATTTCGTAATCCACATCACCCGTACGGCAGAGTACTTCGAATGGGCCCTGCCATTTGGCCAGGAGTTTACTCTCGCAACTGGGTAATAATAACATCACCTGGTTTCCTGGGTGAAACACTCTCATGCAAGCATTCTGATTGTAATGTTTCTCCTGACTGTCCTGGGCTGATCTAAGATTCTCCCTGGCAAAATGGCCGACCACATCTAGGCGCTTCCTAAGGTCTAGTACATATTGCAGGGTATTCTTAGAAGGGGACTGCTGTTCCTCCCAGGACTCCTTTAGGAGGTCTAGGACACCCCGCGGTTGGCGGCCATAGAGCAATTCAAATGGAGAGAATCCCATGGAGGCCTGGGGAACTTCCCGCACTGCAAACAGCAGAAAAGGGAGAAGTTCATCCCAGGCTCTCTTTTCTGAGTCTACAAATTTCCTCAGCATCCCTTTTAGAGTTCGGTTAAATCTTTCCACCAATCCGTCAGTCTGTGGATGGTAGACCGATGTCCGAACAGACTTGACCTCTAGTAACTTTAAGACATCCTGCATCAGTTTAGCCATGAAATTTGTACCTTGGTCTGTCAACATAACCTGGGAAAGTCCAACCCGTGAGAACAGTTCCAACAACTTGTTGGCTACTTGCTTCTCCGCTGCTGTTCTCCGGGGAACGCCTCAGGATATCTTGCTGCATAGTCCACTATTACAAGGATAAACCTGTGTCCTTTCGCAGAAGGTTCTAGAGGTCCTACCAAGTCTACCCCAATCCTCTCATAGGGAACTGACATCAAGTGTAGAGGAACCAAAGGGGTTGGTTTTTGTCCATTTGGACTAGTTATCTGGCACTCCGAACATGCTGCACATAGCTTAGCAATATCACTATGCATCCCTGGCCAATAGAATCGGGATGAAATACGGTCCAATGTTTTATCCCTGCCCAGGTGACCACCCCAAGGGACAGTATGGGCTAGAGTGAACACAGATTTAACAAACGCCTTGGGAACCAATATCTGTCTGGTGACCTCCCCTGTTTGTGTCTGCCTATTCACCCTAATAAGGATATCCTTTGATAGCTCAAAATGGGGGAATATTATCACCCCCTGTGCATCTAAAATCTGTTCATCAATTTTCACCACCTTGTCATACTGTCTCGCAAGGACTGGGTCTTCCCTTTGCTTCTGGCGAAAGTCAGGGAGGTACAGGTCTAGTAAATCTCCAGGGCCCATATCCCCCTCCCTTTGGCCATCCCCAGCCATCACTTGTGACCTCTGACTATTAGAATGGTCACCTTGAGACCCAGATTTCTGCAACCAGTCCTGTTTGTCCAAGCGTCTTTGCTTCCGAGTCTTTTGAACCCTGTGTCTACTGGGAAAAAGGTCTGCCGAGAAGGGGAACAGTTTGCCAGGGTTCTCCTGAGCCCCAGAAGGAGGTTCCTCGTGAAAGACTGGGGCCATTAGGTCCGCAAAAAAGGCCAGTCCCGACCGAGCACAACGGGGGCAGGTAGCCAAGGAGCGACTCCTACTTCGAGGTAAGCCTCCTGACCTTTTACCTGTAGCCGGATTTTGGCCGACGGATAAAGTTTTACATCGCCGTGTATACATTCTATGCTCCATGGGGAGTCAAAAGAACACATGTTGGACGGTAACAGTTCCTGGAGGACCAGAGTTTTCCCAGAGCCCGAATCTACAAGGGCCTGGACGTTTTTTCCCCAATCAGGGCTGGAAGTAGCCAGGGCTTGTAATTTTTCCCAGAAAAAGCCAAGGCGACGATTCTGCTGAATGAACAATCCATCAGTGGACAGTCCACATACCGGTGGCTTTGTTCTCCGCAGGCAGAACATGGAGAGGGATCCCTCGCAGGAGGGGGCTGTGGATAGCGCTCCGCTGACCGGTTACTGGAGACCAGGCATCTGGTGGGTCCTGTGGGCGACGTCATCGGAAGTTCCTCTCAGTTTGCGACGAGCCGACATCAGGATGGAGATGAGGGTCTCTGCGGGGACCAGCATTTGGACTTTGTCCTTGCTGGAACCACTGCTCCTTCCTTTGGACTTGGCGGTTCCGTGACAGGCCATAGGTCCCCCATTGATCCGACCTCCCTCTTTGGGCATCCGCAAGTGCCGGTGGAGTCGGGTCCAGGACACTCTCCTGCTGCTCAGCTCCAAGGACGTTCTCCACGAGTCAGACCGCCAAAGCTAGGGGTTCAGCAGCGTGGCGTTTTACCCACGAGCGTGCGGGAGGGGTTATTACTTGTAGAAATTGTTCCAAAACCACCTGCTCAAGAATTGCCTCCTTAGTGCACTCCTCGGGTTGTATCCAGCGCGTACACAAGTCCAATAATCGCTGAGCGAGGACCCGGGGTCTCATCTTAGCGGTGTACTTCATGTTCCGGAACTGCTGCCGGTAGGTCTCTGGGGTCAGACCTAAGCGATCCAGTATGGCGGAGCCTCCTCATTCGGAGCCATTTTCCTCAGGAGTATCGGGGGTCTGCTGGCCAGTTCTGCACCGGCAGACCCTTGGAATTGGGTCAGCAGCTTGGCAATCCGCTCATCCTGTGCTGTCTGTAGTCTTTCATCTCTCTCCGCTTGCAGCCGGACCTGCTCGCACAGAAACAATTTCAACATTTCTTCCATTCTTGTGTGTGTGTGTGTGGCCCTTTAACTGCAGGAGCCTTTTGAAAAAAATCAAATCTCACTGCTTGACAACCATATGTTGCAGGGTACATGTAACTACACACGTGGGTTTCTTGACAAGGCTGTTTTATTTTGCCTTGAAAAATATACAGCACACAAAACAAAAATAGCTCTTTTTCAGCAACAAACGAAAATGGCTTTTCCTTCAGCAAACCGAACAAAACAGTTTCTCTTTAGCAGACAGTTTATATAGATGCAGCTACCCTTTTTCTATGCAGGGGACAGACAGTTCACAGTTTCACTACTTTGCTACTCAGACCTTGTTTTCAGGGATCACTTTAGCAGCTTACTCCTCTCTCATCAACAGCAACTCCATGTGTCTACAACCTGGGTTTTAACACACCTTGATTAGGCAGCTGGGATCCAAATAATTGTCCTGAGGTTCCCAGCTGAAGTTTAACCTAGTCAGTGCTGCACTGCAGACTAGACATAGGTTTTCCAGGCATATAACTGGTGGCTTTTATTTACCCTGTCACAGTTACGTTTCCCGTGCATCTCACCGCACCCACTTCCTTCCCTGTTAGGAATTTGTTTATCATATCCCTCACTTTAGTGATGTCACATATCCCCCTTCCCTCATCATCCCTCCCCCTCCTGTTAATTGTATGTGATTACAGTTTTTGGGCACATTGTCAATTAATGTTCTTCAGTTTAGCTCATTCAGATATCAGCATTTCAAGTATCATTGATTGTTTAGTATTCATTATGAGTGCGGGGAGCACTTTTTATGTTCTATATGTCCTTATGAGATTAGAGGTCTCCTCGTTGTTCCCCAGCACCCACAACTTACATACTGCTGCGGCCAAGTTTATTCGAGCATTTGCCCGTTCTTGGCCGCAGCAGTATCCTGGCGCGCGCCGCAAGGTGACGGGCGCGCGCCGAAGCAGCGGAAGAGCGCCCTCCGATCGGGGCGCTCTCCCTACCGCTGCCGGGTCCGCCGGGTCCCCCGGAACCCCCTGCCGCCGTCCCGCGATCGCGGGACACCAGGGCTCCCTCGGGGAGCCCTGGACGCGCGTGCAGGGGGCGCTGGCACCCGATGATGCGTGATCGCGCATCGGTGATGCGCGGCACGCTGAGGGAGTGCGGCTCGCAAGCCGGGACATTTCCCGGCTTGCGGAATGAGCCGCACTCGGATAAACTGTGTCGGCAGTGTATGTCAAATATAGTTCATACATTAGGTAGTGCGGTCTATACAACATACTTTTTATATTATAATAGATTATTTGTTAAAAAATACTTACATGATAATGATCCATATAGTTGATCATAGAAAGACAGGACACCTTCAACAAGGATGTAATTTTCCCGAAGGGTAATTCGCGGGTTTCTTAGGCCCTCCGTACGTGCCTTGCTTGATGCTGGCCCCTCATCACTGCCATCCTCCTCCATATCACTGTTCGTATGGTGGACAGCGTCCCTCTCTCCCTGTCCACTACTCCCGCTACCCTCACCCACCTGCACTCCCCCACCTGGAGTATCATCACGGGACATCCCGGCACGGGACATACCTGCCCTGGCAGGACGGACCGTACCTGTACGTCCCACTCCTCTCCCACGCTCCACCACTCCCCCACTCCCATCAGCCACCGCACCTCCTCCACTCCCACGCTCCACCACTCCACCAGCCACCGCACCACTCACACATCCCCTCACATGTCCACGTCCACTCCCACATCCACTCCCACGTCCACTCCCACTCATCCTCTCTATTTCACTCAGTCACAAAAAACAAATATAAACAAAAAGGACACACTAACAAAGTTCTTTCACACCAACAATACAAAAATGTAGAGAAAAAATATATAATAACACACGACAACTCACTCAATAATCACCAACAAATCACCAATTCTCTCCTCCTAGCACCAAGTCCACTCTATCTCTCCCTTCCTCACAACTGTTCCCACACACGCTGAAGAAAATGGTTGCTTTATATAGGGTGTCCCTCAAAAATCGTGGCGCGAAAGTGTTATTAGAATTGGTGTCATGTGCTTGGCTAATTTCCTCACTTCATCTTGTCACCACTTAACCCCTACAGTACCATGTCCATACAAATATATATATATATCTATATATATATATATATATATATAGATATATATATATATATTACTAGCTGAGAGACCCGGCGTTGCCCGGGATGTAATTTTGGGGGGGCGGACGACAGGGTTGGGCTTCCCCCGGGTGACTGGGTGACTGACTCAATGGGTGGGTGACTGGGTGACTGACTGAATGGGTGGGTGACTGGGTGACTGACTGAATGGGTGGGTGACTGAGTGGGTGGGTGACTGAGTGGGTGGGTGACTGAGTGAGTGGGTGGGTGACTGAGTGGGTGGGTGACTGAGTGGGTGGGTGACTGAGTGAGTGGGTGGGTGACTGAGTGAGTGGGTGGGTGACTGAGTGGGTGGGTGACTGAGTGAGTGGGTGACTAAGTGAGTGGGTGACTGGGTGAAAGTGGGTGACTGGGTGAAAGTGACTGGGTGACTGGGTGGGTGTGTGGGTGGGTGTGTGGGTGACTGGGTGGGTGGGTGTGTGGGTGACTGAGTGAGTGGGTGGGTGACTGAGTGAGTGGGTGTGTGACTAAGTGAGTGGGTGGGTGACTGAGTGAGTAGGTGGGTGACTGAGTGAGTGGGTGGGTGACTGGGTGGGTGACTGAGAGTTGACTGAGTGGGTGGGTGAGTGGGTGACTGGGTGAAAGTGGGTGACTGGGTGAAAGTGACTGGGTGACTGGGTGGGTGTGTGGGTGACTGGGTGGGTGTGTGGGTGACTGGTGACAGTGCGTGGTTGGGAGACAGTGGGTGACTTACCTTGACCCCGTGGCATCTGGCTGGAGCAGGAGGTGAGTTCGGGAAGCTGGCGGGGGGGGGGCAAGAGTGGCAGGAGGCCCGCGCCGCGCTTACCCTCCGTCTGGGAGCCGGTGCACGTGAGGAGGAGGCCCGCGCCGCGCTTCCCCTCCGTCCTGTAGCCGACGCACGTGAGGGGGAGTGCAGGAGGCCCGAGCCGCGCCGTGCTTCCCCTCCGTTCCTCGTTGTGAGCGAGGGGGGAGGAGCCTGGAGTTTGCTGCTGAGCAGGAGGGCCGTGCTTCCCCTCCATCCGGGAGCCGGCGCACGAGAGGGGGAGTGCAGGAGGCCCAGGCCGCGCCGCGCTTCCCCTCCGTTCCTCGTTGTGAGCGAGGGGGGAGGAGCCTTGAGTTTTCTGCTGAGCAGGAGGGCCGCGCTTCCCCTCCGTCTGGGAGCCGGTGCACGTGAGGAGGAGGCCCGCGCCGCGCTTCCCCTCCGTCCTGTAGCCGACGCACATGAGGGGGAGTGCAGGAGGCCCGGGCCGTGCCGCGCTTTTCCTCGTTGTGAGCGAGGGGGGAAGAGCCTGGAGTTTGCTGCTGAGCAGGAGGGCCGCGCTTCCCCTCTCCGGGAGCGGTGCATGGTGAGGGTGATGGTGCGGCTGGGGATGTTGCGGAGCGTGGATTTGGATGAGGTGGGGAGGGGGGAGAGAGTGAGGGGCACCGGGAGAGGAGGGGCACCGGGAGATGAGGGGGGGGGTGTGGAAGGTGAGCTGTGGTCCAACTGATGGGGGAGAGTGAGGCCAAGCAACTGTGTGTGTGTGTGTGTGTGTGTGTGTGTGTGTGTGTGTGTGTGTGTGTGTGTGTGTGTGTGTGTGTGTGTGTGTGTGTGTGTGTGTGTGTGTGTGTGTGTGTGTGTGTGTGTGTCGTCACTCCGCCTCAGGCCAATGAGAGGTGTGGGGGCGGGCGGCCCAAGGGAGCAATGAGATTTCCCCTAGGGACACAGGAAGATGCAGACAGGCATACAGTGCTTTCACAAATATATAATAAGATATATATATAAAATATAACTGTATGCTCAGTTTCCAGCACTAAACCAGTTAACCTACAGTTGGAGAACTGCATACACCTGCAGCCTAATTAAGCAGGATGCCTGAGAGACTGCAGGTTTAAAAAGCAGGAAGTGGCTCATACAAGGTGAGATTGTTTTTCCCCAGGAGGGTGGAGAGACTTCTCCCGGCTAGGAAGCCCTAGCTGTTGCTCTGGTCCCCCAGTCCTGCGAGGAGCTTTGCTGCTGTGACCAGCTGGGACCCCAACCCAGGATAAAGATTGCTGCGAGCTGGACACAGCCTGCTCCCCGGAACCGGCGTTCCTGTTTGCTATTGGAGCTACAATACAGATAAGACTTTATTGTTATACCTTATTGTTATACTTTGTGGAGCACATGTTTTGGGCATAACCAGATTAGCTGGCTGTCCTGTTTGTAAGGGCTCAAGAAGTTGAGTTAGTTTCCCTAACGGGTATAGGTTTTATTTTCTATAAGTTGGTTTCTTAAAGGGACAGTGCACCCGTACTTTAGTTGGTTGTGGCTAATAAACCACTATAGTTTAAAGTTTCCCATCGTGTCTAGCATCTTACTGACCCCTCCGAGAGGCCATCCTGCCACAGGTGGTGTCAGAAGTGGGATGCTACGCCTCTGGGGGTCAGTAGATGAAGGTGTGTTGAGACACTGAACTCAAGCAGAAAACCAAAAAAATAATTTTGCTGAAGCATGGAATTTACAGCTAGCAAGTGCTGAGTGTAAAGTTTGCCCATCGGGTATGAAAGGATTGCTGTGTAAAGCTAATGCCTTTTGCTGAAGCGAGTGAATTTGCAGCTAGCAAGTGCTGTGTGTAAAGTTTGCCCTGTCTGGTATAAAGGAAAGCGAAAATGGATTTTTGCAAAGAAATTGCCCTAAGAAGAACCCAGAAGGTTCAAATATTGTAAAGCACGTACAACTTACGTGTGTTGTGCAAAGTCTGTCCCGTCGGGTGTGGGAACCTCCCCCCCCCAAAAACAAGGTTTTAAAATGGCCACCGTTAAGTGTCAGTTTTGCAATGTACGTAATCATACAAAACAGTGTCCCTTCAGGCCATATGATGATGATGATGACGACGCATATGTGGCCCCGAGAAGAGAGCCATATCCGCAGATGAAAGCGCAAAAGTGACCAGTGTCCAGAGCGCAGGACCCCATAACCTTGGAGTCGGTGACCAGGAGTTCGGAGCCGTGTCGGCTACAAGGAAACCAGGTGACTTTCTAAAGGATTCAGTATGCTGGGCCTGTCATGAACCAGGACACACGGGAGAGGTGTGTCACCAAATTCTCAAATATAAACAGTGGCAACAGGAGCAACATGATGAATATTGTCTCCCACAGCTGCAAAAGCAAGCAACGCTTTGTGAGTACAAGCAAGATGTGTAAGCCGATACCAGTGTGTGTTTGCCCAGTACCACTGATGTCTCTGGAGCTAATAAAGCAAAAAAGAAAAAGGAAAATATTTCTCAAATCACAGAGGAAGTGACCGAACCACTTGAGCCTGCGATATCAGGACAACAAGCGCCAGCAATGCACCGAGATGTTCTTCAGACCGGAGTGATGGGCAGAATTGTCACAGGAACGGTGGCAAAGGAAAAGGAGGAGCAAAGGGAAGCTGAATCCTTGATCCAGGAAAAAGAGGCCTTAATTTCTGCACTCCAAACTGCCCACCGTGATTATGATGTCTTGCAGGAGCAATTGAATAAGGAGCGAGAAGCGAACGCTGAGGTACAGAGGTGTATACTCCCAGCTATACAAGAGTATGAGGCTTTAAAGAAAGCAGAGCATCTCTTACGGGGTGAGTTGGAGGAGCTGATGACAAGTCTGGAAATGGCCAACACCGCAATTGCTACCATGGAAGAAAAGCAGAACAAGTCTGATGGACTAATTGCTAATATGAAACAGAAATATGTGAAGGCTCTACAAGAGGTGCACCATCTCAGCACAGAGGTGGAACACTCACGCCAGGAGAGCCATTGACTAAATACAGAGCTGGGTACTTTGAAAGAAGCCAATGAGACGGTCCTAAGGGATATAGAGACTGTGAGAATGGAGAATATAAACCTAAAGTAAGAGGTTTTAAACCTGACTGGTCAGGTCAGTGAAGGGACTGAGAAGCTTCACCAAGCACAGAAAGTGAAGACGCAATTGGCGCAAGAAAAAGTAGAAGTACAGGCTGCACTGCAGAATGCAGAGAGAATGCTGGAAAAAGAATACCTCACCCTGGAGCCGCTGAAGGTCACGTTGAGCGCCACAAGAGCATCGCTGGAGGCGGAGCGCCACAAGAGCATCGCTGGAGGCGGAGCTTAGAAGCCAGGTGACTCTGTATGAGAAGGAACACGAGAAGGTCGAGAGACTGAAGCAAGAGCTGGAGAAGCAGAGAGTCAGTATACCAAGGAGAAAGACGTCTGGAAAACAGAAGCAGCAGCGATCCTAGCGACAAAAACTGCAGAGCTCCAAAAGATGAAGGAGGCGCTGATGCGAACCCAGAGCAAGCACTGGGAAGAGTTGCAGATGCAGATGGCTGAGCGTGAGACACAGCGCGCCAAGAGGGAGGAGGTGTCCGTCCATCAGGTGGCCTGCCTGACATTACACCATGAAACAGAGATGGCCGATATCCACAGGCAGCTGGTCCAGATGGGAAATGAGGGGGCCCGGCTACAGCTGGAGCTGGACAAGGTCCAGGGGGAGCACCAGCAGCTGCAGGTCCAGAATAAAGAAACAGAGACAGATTTAAGCCTTGCTCTGAGTCTGCTAGGAGATGTAGAATCGTGACAACTCTAAAGAAGCTGAACTAGCAGATGCTCTGTGTGAAAGAAGAAAGGCAGAAGGACAGCTTCAAGATCTGAGGAAGGACCTGGAGTCTGAGCGTGCTGGCCGCAAGATGGCAGAGAAACAAAAGTGTGACTTAGGCAAGGAGCTCGAGGCTCTGAAGACTGAGTGGGACGCTACTTTGGACTCTACTGCTGCCCAGCAGGAGGTTTCTCAGATGAAGCTGAAGGAAACGCTTACAACCCCAAGACAGACGTTTGGGTCACTGAAGAAGTCCATGGAAAAGGTGGCAGTAGGGATAAAATAAGGGAGGCACTCCAGGAAGCATGACCGAGATACTGTTGCAGAACTACAGTCTACTTTTCACAAGGCACGGAATGCGAAGGTCAAATTGCAATGCACTAGCACAGTAAGAAGCCAATCAAACTACAGTGCCCAGGGAACACAAAGTGGATTCCTTGCCATGAGGGCAGCCACTGTGAATAGATAGCCGCAAATGAGACGGAAGTGTGCCCATGATCGTAAGAGGAGAAAGACCGCACAGATGGTCCAGCAACTCTCCCAACAGAGTAACTTAAAGAGTCAAGACAGAAAGGCCCAAGCCTATGAGTCTGCTGACGGTAAAAGAGAGGTGCCATGGGATGCACTTCGGGTTACTAGGAATCCCGACCAAGTTGAAGCACTGAAGATAAAGGGTGTGGATCCCAACACTGAAGGTACACTGAGGGAGAAAGGTCCAAAAGAGAAGGCCAAACAGTCACTGGCTAGTGTATGCAATGAGCTGACCGAGGTCAATGCTCTTCTACAGGATAGGGGAGACTCTGAGCACAAGAGGACAAGGACAACGATTCATCTTCAGGATTTACAGATCAAGGTCACAGCGTGGCGCAGAGTCCTGGCAGAGAGAGCTAATAGACAGCAGGATGCTCAGGAACCTTGACAACAAAAGCGGAGCGTCAACCTTAAACTGAAATTGGCACAAGACAAGGAGATAGTGAGGTACCAGTCTTCAGGCCCAGTTGGCCTGGTAATTACCCCAAAAAGAAAATGCCTTAATTGGAAGGCAAGAAAAAAAAAGGGGGGGGGGGAAGGGCCGACGTCGGACATTTTCGACAAAGATGCTGGTGCACGGGAATGGTGCACGGGCCACTCACAGGACAATGTTTCACTAGGGGGAGGGATATATGACAGAGTCACTGACTCAGTAAGCTGGAATGGAGGATGTGTGTACTTTCCAGCACTAAACCAGTTAACCTACAGTTGGAGAACTGCATACACCTGCAGCCTAATTAAGCAGGATGCCTGAGAGACTGCATGTTTAAAAAGCAGGAAGTGGCTCACACAAGGTGAGATTGTTTTTCCCCAGGAGGGTGGAGAGACTGTTGCTCTGGTCCCCCAGTCCTGCAAGGAGCTTTGCTGCTGTGACCAGCTGGGACCCCAACCCAGGATAAAGATAAAGATTGCTGCGAGCTGGACACAGCCTGCTCCCCGGAACCGGCGTTCCTGTTTGCTATTGGAGCTACAATACTGATAAGACTTTATTGTTATACCTTATTGTTATACTTTGTGGAGCACATATTTTGGGCATAACCAGATTAGCTGGCTGCCCTGTTTGTAAGTGCTAAAGAAGTTCAGTTAGTTTCCCTAACGGGAATAGGTTTTATTTTCTATAATTTGGTTTCTTAAAGGGACAGTGCACCCGTACTTTAGTTGGTTGTGGCTAATAAACCACTACAGTTTAAAGTTTCCCATCGTGTCTAGCGTCTTACTGACCCCTCCGCGAGGCCGTCCTGCCACAATATATATATATATATACTGCACCCCATATACTGCACCCCAATATATATATATATATACTGCACCCCATATCAGGGCCTGTATCTCCTGATGTAGGGGGTCCCCGAGGCTGAAACCAATGCGGTTCAGCTCCGGAGACCCCCTGCTCCCACGCACTATTATTAAAATGTACATTAATGCAGCTTCATTACTATATCAGATAGCCGTTACGGAAAGGGATTATTGTTTATTGATATGTGTGTTTTGACCGTAGTGTACATGAGCAGGGGGTCTCCGGAGCTGAACCGCATTGGTTTCAGCCTCGGGGACCCCCTACTTCAGGAGAACAGGCCCCGATATGGGGTGCCGGTATCACCTGCAGAATTGAAATGTCCCGGTCATGTGACGCGGAAGTTTTAAAAGTACAGGGGATACTGGCAGCTCATAACGGGGCCTGTATCTCCTGAAGTAGGGGGTCCCCGGACCTGAAACCAATGCAGTTAAGCTCTGGAGACCCCCTGCTCATGTACACTATTATGAAAATGTATTTATTTTGTATACTATCGCCTGTAACAGCCTTGCATGGAGATGCCAAATCTCCATGCAAATGTCAAAGGCGGCTTATTTTTTCTATCAGTTATCGTACGTGAAGTTTAAGTGCGCTAGCACAGGGAAAATACCTTGTACGCCCGAAAAGCCAGTTTTGGGCACGTCCGATAGAAAATGGGCTCAGGGCCTTAGTGAATCGCGCCACCGGCTTCATTATTTATTGGACGTGCTAATTTTTTTCAGGCCGGCGTGAAAGCTCGGAGCTTAGTGCATAGCCCCCTAAGAGCTATAGAAATTATATTCATATTCGATATGCTTTATATCTGTGTATTTTCTTTATTTTCCAATGAACTACACTTATTTTTTATTGTATTTTTTTTGCATTGGTGTATTGTTAAATGGTAAATGTTATCTGTCTCTGAATGGGGGATGCTGGTCTGTCAAATATTTATTTTACCCTTAGTACGCTCTGTAAGGTTATCAATCAGATGGGAATGAAGAGGGACAGAACTTTGTCTTCATTAGAGTAAATCAAACGCCTTATTGCGTAAAAAAATTGTGTTCCTCTAACATAAGTAAGCAAAGCTTTAGGAAGCTTAGGGGATCGCCTATGCATTCTGAGACATTGAATTCAGAATAATTCCACTAAAGTTTGGACCATGCTTGGCAACAGAATTGTGCGAATGTCTTTAAAATGTGGCAGTCTACCACCCTAAAGGCAGAGATGAAACAGATATACACAGAACGCGCCAAATACTGTAGCAACATGGAAACAACTTGGTTCAAAACAACAATTCTACAAAATCTGTGATTTAATCTGCTTCCCAGGGGTTCCAGTACAGTCCCAGGGGTTCCGCCTGACCGGCCGCACTCACTGCTTCCCCTGGCTCTCCCCCCTCCACTCTCCTCTTTGGAGCACGCTCTAGCAGCCCTGCACTTCCGGGAGTGGGGGAGAGGAGGCTACTACTTCTGCTTCTCCTACATGTGAGCTGAGGGAGGGAGGGACAGAGGCTGCTTTTGCTGTAAACTTTGCGTGTGTGTCCCTGGCCTCCCCCCTCCGCTCTCCTCCTCCCTCCTCGGAGCGCGCTCTAGCAGCCCGGCACTTGGAGGGGGGGGGGGGGTGGAGGAAGGCTGCTGATTCTGCTTCTCCTTACATGTGAGCTACGGGAGGGAGGGAGAGGGAGGGAGAGAGGCTGCTTTTGCTGCAAACTTTGCTTGTGTGTGTGACAGTGTGTGTGTGACAGTGTCTGTGTGACTGACAGTCAGTGTGTGTGACTGACAGTGTGTGGGACAGTGTGTGAGTGACAGTGTATGTGTGTGTGACTGTGTGTGTGTGACAAGGTGTGACTGTGTGTGTGACAGTGTGTGTGTATGCAACAGTGTGTGTGACAGCGTGTGTGTGTGACTGTGACAGTGTGTGACTGTGTGACTATTTCTCAAACAATCCAGGGGGAGCATATAGGGAAAAGAAAACAGAAAACACACAAATAAGTGCAGATGTATGGGAAATCAATTGATAAAATATATGATGGTTTCTTGGCTCGTATGTCTTGTCTACTCACAGGATATCAGTGAATAAAAAGCAATTTGCAATTTGAGCTGCTACCCATATGGAATGGTATGGTCAGGATCCCCCTCAAAGGCTCCGTCAACGATGATATATAATATATGTAGGATGAGAGAGAGAACTGCATAGTGCGATCAGACTGATATAAATTTCTTTATGTAAAAAACGGGGTATAAAAATGCGCACTTACAATGTGCCAATATAAAATAAGCATGTATCACACAAATGGTGAAATTGGAGGTTAAATTGCCTTAAACTTGGAACCCGTGAAACAGATCCCACCAAAGGGTTTGAGCTGGGTGTTAAGATTATTATCATCTTCACTGTATATCACTTTATTTATTAATATTATTTTACACTTTCTTCTAAGTTGTTCGCGCCTCTATATCACTTTTTCACAAATGACTGTGTGACTGTGACAGTGTGTGACAGTGTGTGACAGTGTGTGACTGTGTGTGTGTGTGTGTGACTCTGTGTGGGAGAGAGGAAAAGAGAGAGGAAGAAAGAGGGCGGAGAAAGAGGGAGAGGAGAGAGAGGGGAGAGAGAGAGGCAGAGGAGAGAGAAGGAGGGAGAGGCAGAGGAGAGAGAAGGATGGAGAGGCAGAGGAGAGAGAAGGAGGGAGAGTCAGAGGAAAGAGGGGAGAGGAGAAGGAGAGTCAGAGGGAGAGTCAGAGGGAGAGGAGAGGGAGAGGAGAGAGGAGAGAGAGGGGAGAGAGAAGGAGGGAGAGGAGAGAGGGGAGAGAGAAGGAGGGAGAGGAGAGAGGGAGATGAAAGAGGAGAGGGAGAGGAGAGGGAGAGAGGAGAGGGGGAGAGAGATCGATCCGTGGGAGGTGATGTGAGATGCAGGGGGGGGGTGATGTTTAAACCAAAATCATTACAAAATATATACACGTTGTTTATTCAAAAGTATGAGTTAATTATTATTTATTACGAAATACTTAAAGGGTTCCTCTAAACAAAAAAGGTTGGGAATCACTGTACTGGAGGATAGAAAGAGTACAAAGAATCACAGCTTTTGGAAAGTAAATTTCTCACAATTGCAAAGTTGTTGTTGTGCAAAGTCCCGATCTTCCTCAAATCTTCACCTCCAATTTCAACTCCAAAAGTCCAATAGGTACTGAACACTAAAATAGCATGCTTTCTCGTGGATAGCTCAAGTATTCTGATACCACATATGGCAGGGGTTAGCAAATTGTTTATGCCGAGCCCCCCTTTTCATCCATATCATTTCTCGGCCCCCCCTGCCTGATGTAATCATAATCACATGAAAAAAAAAACCTTTATTAAACGGTATACAATGTACAGTAAATACAAATATGTCTAAATACTTACATATTTCAATAGCTCGAGCTTGCAAAATTAGGCTGCGTCCACGCTGGTGACATCACCAACTCTCCAAGCATGAGCACAGGGTGTCCCGCATTATTTTGCAAGCACAAGCAGGGGTGGTGGTGGGGGGGGGTGGATCGGGGCTATTTTTGTGTGTGTGCGCGCATGTGGCTGTGTGTGTGCATTGACTGCTGCTGAGCGCGCTTCAAAGTCAATTTTGTTTATCTCCCCAAGCGCCAAGCTTGGGAGAGTGTACGTGCACAAAGGCAATCCTTTTGGGGGGGCATTCATCCACCTCTTTGCTACCTCCCTTCCCTCTCCTCCCCCTTTTTACCCCTTCCCCTCCCTTTTTTCCTTCTCCCATTTGCCTTTTCATTCTCCCTGTTCTTTGGCTTGTTGTCCCCAGTGTCATCCACACTCCTACCTACAGTATTATTATTTTTTTCCGTTTTCAATATTGTGTTTTCCCTTTTTTTTTTTTTTTACATTATTTCTGTACATTCATAGTATGATTGATATAGTGGCAACCTACCTTTTCACTTGCAGAGGATCGCAGCGAACCAGGTTGCCAGCGGAGGAGAGCAGGAACACAGCAGCGCTATTGTAGGGTAGACACCAGACGGAGGGGCATTTAACATCACAGTGCTGGGGCATGCTCCTCCTGGTGCCTCCGAAGCCCCCGCGCATGCGCACACACCCTCACGTAGCCGCCACCTGCACTATCCTTTTCGGCCGGACGCGCACATCTTCTTGGTCACCCGTGCACATCTTCTTGGCTGCACGTGCACAGCTATTTCGCCCTCCCACGCACATTGTCTGCCGGCCCGCGCACACCAGGTTTTGCCGCAAGCCGCATGTGCCCCCCCCTAAATAATCTTGCGCCCCCCAGTTTGCGCACCGCTGCATTCAATCACAACACACACACAATCACAACACACACTCACAGACAACACACACTCAATCACAACCAACACACACTCAATCACAACCAACACAGACACAACACACACACACACACACACACACACACACACACTGACACAACACACACAATCACAACCAACAGACACAACACACACACTCAATCACAACACACACACTCAATCACAAAACACACACAGACACAACACAAACAACACACACACACAATCACAACACACACTCAATAACAACACACACACACACAATTACAACATATACCCACACTCAATCACAACACACACTCAATCACAACCAACACAGACACAACACACACACTCAATCACAACACACACACCACACTCAATCACAACACACACACACACAACACACACACACACACACTCAATCACAACACCCACCCACACTCAATCACAAAATCCACACACAACACACAGGGGGGAATCACAACCAGCACAGACACAACACACACACTCAATCACAAAACACACTCACACACACATACTCAATCACAACACACACCACAACACACACACAATCACAACACACACCCACACACAACACACACAACCAACACAGACACAACACACACTCAATCACAACACACACAACACAGTCACACGTTCACCTGGGGGGAAAGTACTAAACATGCTGGCCCCCCGTGTGCAGCTGAAAGCACAACAGCAAGCACAAAGCAGAGCAGGGAAGTCTCCGCCCCCGCAACAAGAGCAGAGCAGGAAAGCAGCCAACACGTAGCTTGAGCTTCTTGGCTGCCGCCCGTGCACAGCAGCTTCCAGCCCGTGCCCCCCCCTAAATAATCTGGCGCCCCCTAGTTTGCGCACCGCTGACGAATGGTATCTCAGGACACTTTTAATTTTTTCCAATCAGTAAATTAGAGTGTCATAGTTAAGCGTTAAGTTGTCATTCATGTATGCCTCCATCATTTTATCTGCCCTTGCTCCCAATATATATTGTCTGAAAATAGATATACAAAAATGGGATTCAATAGAAATCCTATGGTTCGACAGATAGCATGATATCAAGTGCAGCCCATGTAACACCCCTCCCTAAGTGAGATTGGGGATGTACGCTATGGATGCTACTGGTGCTGCGCTTACCTGTTGGCTCACAAGGGCCTAAGCCTCCGCCATGAGGGAGGTGACATAATTCAATACTCTCGGTGCAACGCCTCCACCTGTGAGGGATCCCAGCGTAGTGGGGGATCTATTCCTCACAAATAGTAATGGCCACCGCAACTCTTCTGCACATGCGCAAGTCTCCGCACATGTGCAAGCCTAACAAACATGGCGGCGCACTGCAAAGGGAGCTGCCGGCCAGTCCGTCGCCACCCGCACCAGCCCCCATCGAGGCGGAGGTAAGGGAGAGGGAAACGGAGGTCAGGGGAGCCGGAGGAGGCCTGGCTACACAAGTATCTACCAAAAATAAGTACAACTATTGCAACAGCAGTTACATCAATCTATATACAATGTCTATACTGAATCAGTAATCAACAAGTTTTAAAATCAACTCATTAGTGGGATAAACGGAGACATTCTCACTTTAGAAATCTGTAGGTGGTTGGGACTAAAATATTATTTATTATAGGCTAAAGCTGGTAAATTCCGGGCATTACTGAAATCCCTGCTCTCTGATGGGTTAGAATTCCGGCCATTATCCAATCAGTAATGCCCGGAATTTTTGCAGCTTGCAATGTGTTTATTCTGTGTTTATTTCCAGCCAATCAGCTTTCAGAACAGCTCTGAGACAGGGCAGGTGATTGGTCAGAAGGCAGGAACAGCTCTGAGACAAGGCAGGGGATTGGTCAGGAAGTATCAGCCATAGGTTGACACCTCCCCCTCCCTCCGTGAACAGAGCTGACTGAGCAGATTCAGTTGAATTGGAGAGGGAGAGGAGAGAGAGGGGGAGAGGGAAGGAGGGAGAGAGAGTGGGAGAGAGGGAAAGAGGGAGAGAGGGAAAGAGGCTGCAAAGTAAGTAAGTGGCTGTCTGCAGTTTGTTTGTGACTGCAGTTTCTGTCTGTCTAGTGTGTGTGTGTGTGTCATTAGCAGTGTTTATGGGTTTAGCAGCAGCAGTGTTTGTGTGTGGTGTGCTGTTGTGTTTTATGTGTGTGTAGCAGCAGCAGCAGAGTTGTGTGTGTGTGTAGAGCTGCTGTGTGTGTGTGTGGTATGCTGTTGTGTTGTATGTGTGTGTAGCAGCAGCAACAGCAGCAGAGTTTGTGAGTAGCAGCAGTTTGTGTGTGTGTACAGCTGCTGGGTTGTGTGTTGAGCTGCTGTGTGTAGAGGTGCTGTGTTGTGTGTGTGTGGTGTGCTGTGCTGTTGTGTTGTATGTGTGTGTAGCAGCAGTTTGTGTGTGTGTGTGTAGAGCTGCTGTGTTGTGTGTTTAGCTTGTGTGTGTGTGTGTGTTTACAAAGCGTGGGCGGCAGTGTGTGGATATAGATAGCTGCAGTGTAAGCGTATATAGAGGTGGTTTCATGTATTTACCATTTTATTTTAATAAAAAAATCTATATAACTATACAAAGTGTCTATTATTTATGAAAAAAGGCTACTGTACATTCAGCCTATAATAGTAATCATCCCCACATAACAGGGTATTATTGGCCAGCAATGGCCTGTTCTTCAGGGATTATTACTTAATTGAAGTTGACAGTCTAAAATCTTCTTAATGGAAAAAATCTAAAAAATAATAATAAAAACCTGTGAGGAAAGAGTCTTGAAAATGGAGAGATTACAATACACAAACTCTTCATAGCCTAATGTGCAAAGGTAAACAAACAATTTTATTATCACAAATTAAAAACAGCAAGACAGCTAAAACATGGCCTCAGTTTATCCTATTATCAAGTTGATCTTAACACTTGTTGATTAATGATGGGTAAAGATATTTTATACAGATTGGGCTAACTATTGTTGCAATAGTTCTACTTATTTTTGATAGATGTTTGATAGCATGATATTTGTCAAGCCATAGGATTCCTTTTTCACTTATTCTGAAAGTCAGGAATAGTACATTTTGTTATTGGATTACGTTGTGCGAAGTGAGCTGTTATACTGTACATGGTGATGTATATTGAGCCATCAGCCATTGGGGAAAGTGGTAACATACAAATATATCAAAACAGAAAATACAGGTGACTGGCAACTGCTATGTGGATAGGCCTCAATGACCAGCTTATAGGTCATATAGGCAGGGCCGTCTTAACATATGGGCACGATGGGCAGTTGCCTGGGGGCCCCACCGCATAGGGGGGGCCCCACGTGCCCGGCCCATGCGTGCCCATCAATGCTTAAAGCTTCCCCCAAGAAGGCAGAGCAGGTTACTTATTCAATGGCATGATTTAATATGCAATTTAAAGCTGGATTTTGAAGTCTAAATTTGAAAGCTACTGTACTGATAATGCCAGGGAGGAGGGGGGGGGAGAGGATGAAGGGGGGGGGGGGGGACGGGGACGGGGGGTGAGAGGATGAAGGGATGGGGGGTAACAGAGGATGAAGGGATGGGGTGAGAGAGGATGAAGGGAGGGGGTGAGAGGACAAGGGGGGGTGAAAGGACAAGGGGAGAGAGAGAGAGAATGAGGAGGGGGTGCAACAATCTTGGAATTTGTGGGAGGAGCAGTGTAACAGGGTCTTATCCCTGTTAACAGGCTTGCCTTTAATCCAGCAGTGTGCCGGTTAATTGCACACCTGCAATCAACCACCCCACCTGCCTAATCACAGCTCTGTGAAAAAGCCTGTTCCCAGAAACAGGAAGGAGATTTTTCTTCAGTACACAAGGGAGCTGACACAGGAAAGCAGAGAAGCCTGCACACAGAGGTCTTGAGCAGAAAGTCTATGCTGAGATCAAGACACCCAGAGACTTATATTCCTGGACACAGGGGACCCAGGAACCTACCAGAGACTGACATGAAGGGCCACCTGCTTTAAGGTATCTCTAGAGACTTTGGGGAATAGGGTGGTAATGGGATTATCCCTCCAGCCTTTGAGAAAGGGACTGGGGAAGTAAGTTAGCCCTTAAACAGGGATAGGCATTTGTTATTTTGTGTTTTTGTATATTTTGCCTGCATTAAGGAACAGGCTCAATAAAGCCAAGATATAATTTCACCCCAATCTGTCTCCATTATATGTACCTCTGAACACGTCTCTTACAACCAGTAAGATCAGTATTGCTCGCCATGTACAGTATGACTGTAGGTCAGTTATTTATAAATGATCTGACCATTACATCATTTGTTCTAAATTTCACTCCAAGCATGCACCAATTTGCACTATTTCATTTATTTATTTATAAAATATTTTACCAGGAAATAATACATTGAGAGTTACCTCTCGTTTTCAAGTATGTCCTGGGCACAGAGTTAAGACAAATAATACATGGTTACAAATACAGTTACATAAATGAACAGGATATACAAGACATTGCATGCACAATTAAAGATAATATATATTATGGGCGTATGAAACAGTTACAGACCAGATTAAAATGTGTGACAGCCTCATATTCTATTTCCTAAAACAATCCTCGGAAAGGGCACTCCCTCCCAAGACTCTTCCCCAGATTTTTTCCGAAATAGAATATAAATTGGTGAATACTTGGAGTGAAATTTAGAACAAATGACATAACAGTCAAGTCACTTATAAATAACATTCTTCCCCACCAACGATTCTCGCATGCGTCGCACCTTTCACCATTGTGTCCAGTATTTTTGGACAAGCCACCTGGCAACCCTACTCGCTCTCCCCCCGCCTGGCACCCCGGCTCGCGTCACAACCGCTCGCAGCCTAGCAGTGCAGCACTTCCGGTGCCTGCTGCTGCTAGTGAGCGCGTGGGAGGCTGGGAACGACAGTGCAGGCAGGGCCCTGTGCACTGCTTTGCCCACGGGGCCCCTAATGTTGTTAAGATGGCCCTGCATGTAGGCTGATCCCTTGGTCTGGCCACTGGGTCAATAATTAACCAGTCCGACCATAACTAAATGTTTGAATGAGCCATAACCATATTAACCATTAATGCCCTAGGCATAGAATAAACCTTTTTCAGCCTTTTGGCTCAAATGTAATAACAAGCACCTGCAAAATAAACTGCACAATGTTTCCTCTTGGCTTAGCCAGACCAAAAAGATTCTCAGCCTTGATATGAAAAGCACATTTTAAACTACAATGAGAAGAGAGTTTAATTCATTTTAAAAGTTTTTATAAGATTTGGAATGAATGTTTGAAGTGCAGCCAAAGTTCCAAGAGTAGGTCAGTTGGGCAAAGCTTTAGAAACTTATTTTGGCTTCTTTAATAGCACATAACTAAAGTGGGTGGAGTTATGGTTTCCTTTAAAATGAGCCTGACTTCATTATTCAGTGGTACTCCACCTGAATTTGTCTCCTGCCAAAAAAAAAAGTGCTGGAGGAATTACTTTCAACTATTTATAATGGAAAGCACTTTAAGAAATGTAAAACAATGAAATAGTTATTTCATCAATTATTTAAAATACTAAAGGCAACAACTAATGGGGTCATTTAAAGGTTACTTTACAATTATAGCATTAAGCAAAATAGGGCCAGCACTAAATATAGAAAGAGTATTGGCACTCTATAGAGTTTGGTAAAAAAATAATTGTTTACATGAGCTCTTTAAATGGTTTTAGCAGAATACATCAAGAATAGACTTAAATGGGAAATCCTTCTGAGGACCAAAATGAAGTAATACCAGTGACATGCTTAAGGGGTCTCATCTGGGTGATTGATACCTTTTTTACCTAGAAGTATTTAACATTTTTTTGCTCTATCTGTTCAATTTTGTGTGATGTTACTGGGTTCAGCAAATGCTTGTACAGCCAGGGTCAGGGCTGTTGGCAGGGGGGGAGAGCCGGGACAACCATGTCTCCATGGCCCAGTGGCTTCTGCCACCGGACCCGGCTCTCCCCAGCTGTGAGGCTCCCTCATTGACTGTACCTCGTCAAGTTTTTGATGCTGGCGCATGCCAGGACTCTCTGACATTGGAGTGTGCCGGAAGCAAGTTGGGCTCAGTTTCTGGTCTGCACCGGTGTGAGAGAGAGGCCTGGCATGCGCCAGCAGCTCAGTGTGGGACAGTCAGGGATGCAAGCCCCACAGCTGGGGGAGAGCTGGGTCCGGTGGCAACTAAAGGACCGGTAGCCAGGCCTCCCCGCTGCTATCGGGCCCGGCTAGAGGCCTGAGACCATCCCCCGTGGTGTCTGTATTTTATATCTATTTGAGGGGGGTTATATGTATTTGGGGGGTGGCTTTTTTATATGTATTTGGGGGTTAGTTTTTTTTTAATATGTATTTTGTGGTGGTGTTTTTATATGTATTTGGGGTGTGGGGTTTTCTTTTTATATGTATTTGGGGGTGTTTTTTTATGTATGTATTTGGGGGTGTTTTATTAATATGTATTTGCGGGTGTGGTTTTTTTACATGTATTTGGGTGGTGGGGAGGGTTTATATGTATTTGGGAGGTTGGAGTTTTCTTTATATGTATTTGGGGGGTGTTTTTTTTAATATGTATTTGGGGGGTGTCTTTTTACATATATTTGGGGGGTGCGGGTTTATTTGTATTTGGGGGTGATTTTTTTATTTGTATTTGGGGGTGGGGAGGGGTTTATATGTATTTGGAGGGGGGGTGATGGTCTTTTTTATATATGTATTTGGCAGATGGAGGTGTTTTTTATATGTATTTGGGGGTGGGGTTTTTGTATGTAATTGGGGGTGGGAAGGTTTTATGTATTTGGGTGGGGGTGGGGTTTTTTGGTATGTATTTTGTGGGGCGGGGGGATTGTGTGGGGAGAGGAGGGAATGAGTGAGGAAGGGGGATTGATTGAGTAGGGTAATTGATGGAGGGGGGAGAGTGAGAGGAGAGAGGGGATGAGGGAGTGAGTGAGGAAAAGGAGTAAGTGCGAGATGCAGGGGAGTGAGATACATGGGAAGAGGGAGAGAATAGAGGGGGCTCGCCGACATGGAGGGGGGGGCCTGGTCATAACGCTAGTCCTGGGCCCTGGGAAATTGGTCTGTGGCCCTGGTCAGAGTCCCCCCTCCCCATATCTTTATTGGTTCTCTGATAAGGACAGCGTGGGATAACAGGGTAAAGACAACACTTGATTGACAAAGACTTCCCCATTCAGAGGCCCCTACGACATTAAACGTGTAACTTATTTCCAAAAATATGAAAGCAGTCAAACCTTTGCTATTAGCGTTATTAGATTTTTTTAGGGGAGCCCTTTAGACTGTTAAATGTTGTTTTCTGACAGACTATGTGAGATTGCACCAATAATACTGTTGGTTTCTTTTGAAAACTCTGTATACGCTATGAAGGGCTTTAATCAGTTAAGAGGCATCACAGACTGCAATACATCTCCACTTCTTCACAACAAACATACCAACTTGAACTTTGCACGATATGCATTACATGAATGTTTTTTTAGGGGTGTAACAGGGACTTAACCCGATTTAAATAAAGCAGCCTCAGAGCTCTGAGAATCCAGCAGAGAGATAGTTGATTGCAGCGACTCAATTAACTAGTCTACACGTGGACTAATGAGAGCTCTGTAAAAAGACTAATGTGAGACACAGGAGAATGATTCCTTAGCTCACATTTGGACTGACAGAAGGAGAGCAGAGAAGCCTGCACACAGACACTGTCTTGAGCACAAAGGCTGTGCTGAGATCAAGACATCTAGACACCCAGAGACCTATATTTCCTGGACACAGAAGACCCAGAAACCTGCTAGAGACTGACATGGAGGGCCACCTGCTTAAGGAACCTCCTGAGACGTTGGGGTGATAGGCTGGTAATGGGAATATCCCTCCAGTCCTGCAGATAGGGTCTGGGGAACTAAGTTAGCCCTTACAAAGGGATAGGAGTTTGTTATTTTGTTGTTTTTGTATGTTTTGCCTGGATAAAGGAACAGGATCGGTCTCCATTATATGTACGTCTGCAAACATCTCTTACAAGGGGCATAAGAATTATATTCTTCTAAAGTGCTGCAAGTGTACAGCAATTTACAGCTAAATGTTTGTTGTATATTTGGGACACATTTAGAAAAAGCAACCCACAGAAACATTAGGATATATGTATATGTGTATGTGTATGTGTATATATAACGGGTTTCCCCCCCCCCCACCCAATCACAGATTGGCCCCTCTAGGGGCATACTAACTCTGGTTACACATGGCTATAGTGTGGTGCACCTGCTGGCTTACAGGACTCATGAGTCTCCCGCTTGATGGTGTTATGGGGAAGGTCAGGACAGGCTTCTGGGGACATACCCAGTACGTACTCACGGTGACAGCGCCTCCATCTATTGTGGGCCCCAGGATATGGGGTGAATCCTTGGAATAGAACATCCCACTCAGGGATGAGAGATTCCAGTCTCACAACCGCTTCTTTATAATCAGGAACACTTTGTTGCACCAACAGCATACACTGGAGCAGCATACACAGCAGTACAGGAACACAGGAGTTCTCCTGCAGGATGGACCTGGCCTTACACTCCCAGTCAGGGCCCTGGAAGCAGGCCTAGCTCTTCCACTACCCCCTATCAGAGTAGTGGGAACAGTCTACCCGCCTCTACCCTATGGAAGGGCCCACAGATTGGCAGAGCCCTGCACAACTGGGTTTGGTGACTGAGCTCCTCTCAGGGTAGGAGCAACTGACTAAATACAGGAAATGCAGATCATTATGACAGATCCAACAAGAGCCCGCCCCTGTCCCTTACCGGACTCAGGCCTGACTGCACTGCTTTCTCTGCCTCACTGATCTGCACAAAGTGGAGAGAACCCATGATTACTCCTGGCAAACTTACCCTTACTAAGTATTACTGCCAGGAGGAGAAAGAACTATAGCCCCCAAACTACCCAGGGCTACACTCTCCCTCTGGTGGAAACCAATGGTCCCCACTTGGTCCTAAATTTGCTGGTCCATCATGTAGGCGAACAACCTGCACAAAAATACAAAATGACATAAACAGATACACAGTTAATATGGTCATTACAGTGCAGGTTATACACCCACCCACCATGGATATCTTAACAACGTAACTAGGATTACTCCCTTACTGGAGAATCCATACTTTAATAATAATGTCTGGGGTTGGGTTTCTTTAACTCCCCTTCCCTCAGAATATTTATTACTTGTACTACCATACCCTCTTAAAGTGGCCTGCGCACAGCTTGGTCCACTGAGTTAAGAGCAGAAGTACCATAACACTCTGGGTGACATACTGGACACCCAAAGTCAGGCCATAATTCCTGCCTGGATACTAGTGGACTGTGAGGATCATGCCCATATACTTCCTTAAGGCATTTCCTAGAGATGTAGGCCACCTTTTCTGTCTCATTATACCAATTCTCATCTGATACTTCATGATCCCAATTCTCTATGGAACTATCAGTATCCCAATTCACCTCCTCATCACTGTCCTCTTCAATAGAGCTAAGTTCTATCCCCTCATCAGCGGAACTCATTTCAAGCTCAATTTCTCCTTCCCATGGATGGTGGAAATAAAGTAAGGCTTTTTGGCGATTCCTGGCAACTCTTGCCGACACTGGAGGCACATAGGGTTTTACCCGGGCAATAGGCACAATATGAACAACATTACCCAAAGTCCCAGAATCCTGAACCAAACCCACCCCATCCCGGTAATCAGTAAGTGGCTTGGGACCTTCCCATTTACCCAATGACCCACAGTGACTATGGCGGGGACCCGAAATAGCTGGGACATGGATAGGGGCAATGGCAGGGGCAAATTGACCCGGAGCTGGGGCCGGGGCAGCAACAGTATCCAGGGTAAAGTCTTTGACTTTGGTTAGGTCACGGCCTACCGCAGGGAACAATGGCTTCTTGGACACAGCCTCGACAGGCTGGCGCTTCCCTCGGTCCACCACCCTGTAAAGGTAGTGATCCATTCCTTGCCTGGAGAGGGCACTACTCACCGGAGCGGTTGCACCATAGTCCCGGTCCGCTCCAGCGGTCGCCACTGAAGTGACATCATCAGCAGGAGAAGTCGCAGGATCCCAGTGCAAGGCTACGTCCCGCACCAGAAGTACGTCATCCGCAAGGCTTGGCACCGGAAGCTCGACGCTGTCCTTCACTGGATCCTGCGCCGGAAGTTCAGCGACGCTCCTCTTCTCCGTGTAGGCTTTGTTCTGGGCCTCTTCTACAGCCTCCTCCATCGGAGCCTGTGGAGAGTAAGAGGGTATCTCACCACTCCGCTGGCTTGCGATGGGATCCTCTTCCTCCGGTTTTATCTCCGGTGGATCCACCGACACACTGGGAGTCACCACGGCCGTGGGACTCTTCTGCGGTTTCAGCCGCACCAGCGCTTGCTGTCGGGGGACATCTGGGCTCACCCGCTCCACATCACAGGTAAGTGGCTCTCTCTTTGCAGCAACGCTGTAGGGGTCCGCCGGTAGGCGCATCAACCCCTTGCGCCTACCATCCAACTAAACTGGAAACCTGTGCACTGGCCTGTGCTGGACATATTATTTTATATGTAAGTTTTTACTTGTTACTATTTTATTTGTATATTACATGTACCTTGACCCTGGGTGCGCTTTTGTGCTTTTTTTGCATCTTTCTACTAAGGTGTGGTGGTGAACAGGATTTACTAGAGTTCATTAATTATGTCAACCTCATACCCTCCACCATACGCTTCACTCAGAAGTACAACATATCGGAGATTGTATTTTTGGACACTGTGATATACAAGGAGAACATCACACTCTGTACAATGATCCACACTAAGGACACTGACAAAAACACACTGCTATATGCGGGTAGCCATCACCCACCACCCCTGCAGAAGGGCCTTCCCTATTCACAGATGCTGCATGTACGGAGCATTACAAGTGATCCAGCGAAGGTGGAACCGGCACTTCTGAAAATGGCCGACCGTTTCATTGAAAGAGGCTATGATCAATTTGAAATCAATGAAGCATTGACGAAAGCTCGACTACCCACCAGGGAGGATTTATTAACACCTAAATCAAAAGCCCAGGGTATTGAACGATTCCATGTGGTATTCACATACAGCACTGCTACTAACCTGATACAATGCAGCATTCGAAATAATTGCCACATATTGGCTAATGACAAACGCATTGGGAAACACTTCAAGTCCCCTCCCCTCTTTTGCTACCAACGGGGTCGTAATATTGGGGACTACCTTATATAAGCAGACCCGGCGGATAAATATGCTACATCACTCTCCTGGCTCACGAAACATCCAGGGGTACATAAATGCAGGGGGTGCGTGAATTGCCAATATTTAATATTGGGCAAGACATATATGCACCCGCATAAGGGTTACCCATAAAAATACCGGATTTTCTCAACTGCGATTCGAGATTCGTTGTTTTTATGATCAAATGCCCATGTGAGCTTGTCTATGTGGGCAAAACGACAAGGATGCTTAAGGAATGAATAGCAATGCATCATTCAACAGTTCAGAAAGCCCTCGCAGACTCACCAACCAGGATGATCTCAAGCTGCTTCCAGTAGCAAGACATTTTAAATCCAAACAACACAATTTGGCTACATTTCGGTGTATGCCGATTATACAAGCACATGTACCACCAAGGGGTGGGAATAGACATAAATTATTGCTCCAACTTGAGGCGAAAACAATTTACAAATTAGACACGATGGCTCCTAAAGGTCTAAATGAGGACATGAATTTTAGGGTGCTTCCTATAACATCCTTTCCAAGAGCTCTTGGCCAGTTAGCATTGTTCAGTAACTAATAAGTTTTTCATGTCTTCCTGACATATTGACTGTATATTTTGTTCACTCGGCTCAGCCTTTTCCTTTTCTTTTATTCCCTTCCCCTTCTTGCACCTCACTGACCCACTGTGTGTCTAATTTTTGGGTGCATCTATGACCATTTGGGCGGCACTCACTCTGTCTCCTCCTTTTCTTGCTATACCAGTACTAATACGTACTTACTTAGCCAATATTTTGACTGTATTTATGCATATATTTACATGTACTTATTTTTTGGTCACACGGGTAGGCTACTTAGTCAACAGACCCAGGTTGTTTACACATGCCAGTATCACACTAGACATGAGATACGGCTAGTCGTATGCCCAGACAGCATGTTCCTTTATTTGACCGCACTTTGTGCCTTCAACAGTACGTGGTTCACTATGGGTTAACCAGCAACCTATGTATATCCATGCCGTATGTGACGCTGTCGGGTGTATTATGGGTTACCCGACTGGGATTACAGCGAGTTCCATCTGCCATAGGATTCTACAGATATACGCATGCCAGTATCTGTTATTCTTAGGTGCTGTTTAGGATTAAGTTCATCACGGCTATAGTACATACATATCTGCGGGGGTGTCACGCCTGTATGCCCGCAGACAGGCGTAGACCCCAATACTGAGGTGGGAAGGGTATCACCACGCACCCACAGTAGTGTGGGCGTGCCCGGAGTGTGGTATGGCGTTGCCGGGCCTGTTGAAAGATAGTTAGTGATACTTGCAATGCCTTGGGAGTACAGAGTAAGAATGGTGGTGTCCGTGCACCAGAGTCCAGGGATCCAGAAGTCAGAATAGTCAAGTTCGTAAGCCAAAGTCCAGGGATACAGAGGTAAGCAAGGTAGATTTCGTAAGCAGGGTTCAAGGGCAACAGAGAGCAGGGTAGTCCAGGATGAGCAGAGGTCAAACCAGGGAGATCCAGAGATAAGCAGGAGCAGGAACAAGCTGGAACACAGAGGAGAGCCAAGCACAGGACTGCACACACAGGGATAACAGAAACTATGCAGAGCAATGATAGAAAGGACAGACAGGGGCTATAAAGGAGGGAACACCAATAGGAGAGAGAGGAGGAGCAGAAGGTGAAGTGGGAGACAGCAGGGATAGGTGAGCAGGAGAAGAGGAGGAGACAGGGAACCAGTAAGGGAGATTGCTTGCAGGGCATGGGAGGAGGAGTCAGGAGGCTGGAAACCCCTACAAGAGGGGCGTGTGCGCACGCCCTCTGTAATCAGAGTGCGCGCGCACAGGCTGTGTCACGAGGCGCGCGGAGCACCGCACCGCGGGGACACTCACAAGGGTGGATGGAGGAACAGAGGGAACACCCGCCGGAGGTAAGGGGAAAGGAGCAGATACCGAAGGGGGCTGAGAGTGGGGAACGCTGCAGCAGGGGCTCGGGAACAGCTCGGATGCGCGAGACTTGTGGGGCGCGCGATGTGGTATCGGAACAGCGTCAGAGGGTGCCGGACAGGGACAGGTGTGGGTAAAAGAAGGGAGGCTAGCAGGGGAAGGGACAGAGAGGGTAGGTGAGTGTGTGACATCAGGGACACATGAAGGGGAAGGAATCCCCTGAACCGTCACAGTATCCCCCCCCTTAAGGATCGGTCTCCGAGCGATCCAGTCACGGTTTTTGGGGAAATTTTAGATGAAATTGTCGAAGGAGTTTTGGGGCATGAATGTGACGTGCCGGTAACCACGAACGCTCCTTCGGACCATAGCCCTTCCAGTGGACGAGGAACTGGAGTTTGTTTTAAGACCAGCGTGAATCAATAAGGGATTGGACCTCGTACTCTTGCTGTCCTAGGGTAGACACTGGGTTGGGTTTATGGGAAGGGTCCGGAAAATGCGAGCTCTGTACAAAGAGTTTAAGCTGGGAGACAAGACGATAAGCGACTGGGTTGACTTTTTCTATGATTTTGAATGGGCCCAGAAATCTTGGTGACAGTTTAGGAGATGGAGTTTTAAACCTGATGTTCTTCGAGGACAACCACACTCTGTCACCAAACTTGAATGAAGGACCTAGTTGGCGATGACGATCCGCCTTGGTTTTTTGTTTGGCAACAGCAGATTGTAGGGATTTGAGGATACTTTTCCAAGAGTTCTATAGGGTCGTAACAGGAGAGTCGGCTGCAGGAACGCCAGAAGGGGGAGAAGAGAGAGGAAGACTGCTGGAGTGAAAGCCGAAATTAATGAAAAAGGGAGACTCCTGGGTAGACTCATTTTTGAGAGAGTTGATTGCAAATTCGGCCCATGGTAACAGGTCCACCCAGTTGTCCTGTGAGTCCGATACGAAACATCTCAGATATTGCTCTAGGGTTTGATTCATCCTTTCGGTCTGACCATTGGTCTGTGGATGGTATCCAGAAGAAAAAAGGAGGGAAATTCTGAGTCTCTGGGAAAACGCCCGCCAGAACTTAGAGATGAATTGAGACACTCTGTCAGAGACAATAGAAATGGGAACGCCATATAATCTGAAAATTTCCTTGGAAAAAACATCGGCCAGGGTAGCAGAATTAGGAAGACCCTTGAGGGGAATAAAGTGTGAATGTTTAGAGAATCTGTCTACTACGACAAGAATAGTGTTCATTCCTTTGGAATTGGGCAGTTCGACAATGAAATCCATTGAGATGTGTTTCCAGGGTTGCTCCGAAATGGAGAGAGGCATGAGGAGGCCAGAAGGTTTGTGATGGAGCGTCTTACTCTGGGCACATACAGGACAGGCACTAGTAAAGTCGAAAATGTCTTTGTTCATCCTCGGCCACCAAAATGTCCGTTTAATAAGCTCCGCTGTCCTTTTGAAGCCTGGATGACCGGCAGATCTAGAGGAATAGCCCCAAAGTAGAATCTTGTGCCAAAACCGTGGAGCTGCGTATAAGCGCCCTTCTGGTACCCTGAACCTGCTGGGAATGTGAGCCTGGGCTTTGTTGATCTCGTCCAACACATCAAAATTGTTAGCGGAGATTATGCATTTGGCAGGAAGAATAGGTTCCGTGGTTTCATTAGATTCAGTTTCCGTAGCGAACTGGCGAGAGAGAGCATTTTGTTTGACCGTTTTGGTACCAGGAATGTATGAAATGGTATAGTTAAAGCGGGAAAAGAAGAGAGACCACCGAGCTTGACGAGATCCCAACCGTCGGGCACCGTCGATATACAGCAAATGTTTGTGGTCGGTGAGGATAGCAACAGGTTCCTTGGTGCCTTCTAAAAGATGCCTCCATTCTTGGAGAGACAATTTAATGGACAAAAGTTCACGATTACCAACATCATACTTTCTTTCGGCAGATAAAAATTTCCGCTAAAAAAAATAGCAGGGATGGAGTCTTTCTTGGGGGGAAGACCTCTGGGAGAGAACTACACCAGCTCCCACGTCTGAAGCGTCGACTTCCAAAGTGAAGGGAAGAGAGGTTTCCGGATGGCGTAGGATGGGTGCGGACACAAAAGCTTTCTTAAGCACCTCAAAAGCAAGAATAGCTTCAGGAGACCAGGAAGTGGGATCGGCGCCTTTCTTGGTCAAAGCGGTGATGGGAAGAGCAATAGAAAAAACATTTTTGATTAATTTCCTGTAGTAATTGGCAAAGCCGAGAAAATGCTGCACAGCCTTGAGCGAATTAGGCAGCGGCCAGTCGAGAACGGATTTTAGTTTTTCTGGATCCATAGAGAAACCTTGGCTGGAGATAATGTAGCCTAGGGAGGCAGTAGAGGTCTGGTGGAACAAACATTTCTCCATCTTGGCATATAGGCGGTTAGAACAGAGCCTAGACAGCACCAGTTTAGTATGTTGAATGTGTATCTCCAGGTTTGTAGAAAAAATGAGAATGTCATCCAGATATACTATGACAAATGTCCCCAAAACATCTCGGAAGATGTCGTTCATGAACTCCTCAAAGATGGCAGGAGCATTGCATAAGCCAAAGGGCATAACAAGATACTCATAATGTCCTGATCGTATATTGAACGCAGTTCTCCACTCGTCCCTCTCCCTAATGCGAATGAGATTATACTGCACCGACACACTTTATTCGAGCAAATACCCAGTATGTACCTGGCAGATACCTGGAATGCGCCGCTCCTCACCTCTGACAAGCCCCGTTGCGTTTGCCTTCCCAGCCTGGGTTCATGCCTGGCTGACGGGCGGCTGATCTGTTAAATGATAATGATTAGGATTTAATAGGCTGCAATGCTTCGCGTGTCTACCAGATGGCATAAATTCATGAATTGTAATGCAGTATATATATATATATACTGTGCAGTATTGCAGCCAGCGGGAATAAAATGCTTCAATCCCTGCCTGGAAAATACCTCAATGCACTCGGGCAGAAAACAGACACAAACCTCAAAACACCCGGGTATACCCGAATTCGTGGGACTAGCCGAGCTCGAATAAAGTGTGTCGCCAGTGTAGGCCCCTCTTAAGTCGAGCTTGGAGAAGATAGAGGCCCCCTGAGGCGGTCGATCAGTTCAGAGATTAAGGGAAGGGGATATCGATTCTTTACCGTGATCTTATTGAGTCCGTGAAAGTCAATGCATGGCCTAAGTGATCCATCCTTCTTCTTCACAAAGAAGAAGCCTGCCCCAGCAGGGGAGGTAGAGTTGCGGATGTATCCTTTTTCCAAATTTTCTTGAATGTAGGACGTCCTGGCCTCAGTTTCAGGAACGGACAAAGGATACGATTTTGACTTTGGAAGGATGGTCCCAGGAATCAAGTCGATAGGACAATCGTATGGACGGTTGGGAGGTAGAACCTAAGCTTGTACATTGTTGAACACATCCAAGTACTCATGATACACGGTCAGAAGAATCAATAGATTGGAAGGAACGGAATCCAGGCCGGCAAGTACTGAAACAGGAGAAGCCGCAGGAGCAGAGTCAGCGGAAGAAGGCCACTGGATAGGCAGGGTGCCAGTCCAATAAATGCGCGGATTGTGGAGTTGAAGCAAAGGCAATCCTAAAATAAGTTGAACAGTAGGAGAATGAAAAATATCGAAAATTATTACCTCTCTATGACCGTCGGCCAAGGTCAGTGTGAGAGGAATGGACTCCCAGATGATAAATGCTGGCTGGAGCGGTCGACCGTCGATGGCCTCGAGACCAATAGGTGCTTTTCTCCTGACCATAGGGATTTGATTCTCAGAGGCGAAGTTTTGGTCCAGGAAGTTACCACCAGATCCAGAACCAATGAAAGCTTTTACCTGCAGGAAAAGGTCAGGACCCTCCAGAGTGACAGGAAGCATAAACTTCTTTGGGAGATTTTCAGGGAGAGAGGGGCAAGGAGAGACAGTACCCAGTAGAAGCCCCTCTACCTTTACTGGGTGTTCCCATTTTCCGGCTTCAGGGGACAATTCTGGAGACGATGTTCCGAAGAACCACAGTAGAAACAGAGTCCTCTCAGACGGCGTCGCATTCTCCCCGTGGCCCGGAGCTGTTGGCTACCGATTTGCATCGGCTCCGGGGCATCCAGTGCCAGGAGGGGTGAGGTAGATGACCTGTGAGAGACAACAGAGGAAGGAAGAGAACGAGAGCAGTGTCTCTCGTGCCGTCGCTCCTGGGTACGCTGGTCCATGCATATGCTCAGGGTAATCAACTCCTGCAGGGAGTAAGGCCGGGCATGAGTAGCAAGATCATCCTTCAAGGTGTCTGAGAGTACGTGCCAATATGCGGCGGTGAGAGCCTCATCATTCCATTGGGTCTCCGCGGCGAGAGTACGGAACTCGATTGTGTACTTGGCAGCAGATCTTCGGGCCTGTGAAATATGGAAGAGAAAGAATGCGGCTGTCTCGCGCCGTGCAGGAGTATCAAATACTTGCTGAAATTCGCGCCTGAAGTTGGGATAATCTTGGGTTAGTTCGCTCTTACGTTCCCAGAGGGGAGAGGCCCACGTGAGGGCGTCACCGGTAAGCAAGGCGTAGATGTAAGCCACCTTAGAGCGACCAGTGGGAAACAGGCAAGGGGACATCTCGAATTGCACCTCGCATTGGTTTAGGAAACCGCGGCAGGCAAGGGGGTCCCCATCGTAGCGATTAGGTGATGGAATACGGGGTCCAGAGTTGGCATAGGTTGTGGCAACCGGGGGTGCTGGAGCCATAGGAGTCTCCTGAAGGGAGAGGTTAGCCAATTGCTGGGAGACTGTGGACAGCTGATTGCTCACAAATTGTAAGGCCTCAAGTGAAACACCTGTACCCACCTCAGGGGGGTCTGCATTTGTTGGGCTCTGCATAATGTCACGCCTGTATGCCCGCAGACCTGGCAAGACCCCAATACTGAGGTGGAAGGGTATTACCACGCACCCACAGCAGCGAGGGCGTTTCCTGGAGTGTGGTATGGCATTGCCAGGCCTGTTGAAAGATAGTTAGTGATACTTGCAACGCCTTGGGAGTACAGAGTAAGAATGGTGGTGTCGTGCACCAGAGTCCAGGGATCCAGAAGTCAGAATAGTCAAGTTCGTAAGCCAAATTCCAGGGATACAGAGGTCAGCAAGGTAGAGTTCGTAAGCAGGGTTCAAGGGCAACAGAGAGCAGGGTAGTCCAGAATGAGCAGAGGTCAAACCAGGGAGATCCAGAGATAAGCAGGAGCAGGAACAAGCTGGAACAAAGAGGAGAGCCAAGCATAGGACTGAACACACAGGGATAACAGAAGCTATGCAGAGCAATGATAGAAAGGACAGACAGGGGTTATAAAGGAGGGAACACCAATAGGAGAGAGAGGAGGAGCAGAAGGTGAAGTGGGAGACAGCAGGGATAGGTGAGCAGGAGAAGAGGAGGAGACAGGGGAACAAGTAAGGTAGAATGCTTCCAGGGCATGGGAGGAGGAGTCATGAGGCTGGAAACCCCTACAAGAGGGGCGTGTGCGCGCGCCCTCTGTAATCTGAGAGTGCGCGCGCACAGGCTGCGTCACGAGGCGCGCGGAGCACCGTGCCGCGGGCACACTCGCAGAGGAGGATGGAGGAACGGAGGGAACAGCCGCCGGAGGTAAGGGGATAGGAGCAGATACCACAAGGGGCTGAGAGTGGGGAACGCCGCAGCAGGGGCTCGGGGACCGCGCGGGTGCGCGAGACTTGCGGGGCGCGCGCCGTGGTAACGGAACAGCATCAGAGGCTGCCGGAGAGGGACAGGTGTGGGTAAAGAAGTGAGGCTAGCAGGGGAAGGGACAGAGAGAGTAGGTGAGTGTGTGACATCAGGGACACATGAAGGGAAGGAATCCCCTGAACCGTCACAGGGGGTGAATCTGTGCACGTGCAGTACCGATGACAATCACTGGTGTCTGCTACATTTAAAGTGTTGAGCCATAGTACACATGTGGTTGCCTTGACAACCAGGCCTGCTGTTGCAGCAGCATCAGTTTGTATACATGCAATCACACTGACAGCCTGGGCTTGATGATGTGACTTGGATTCCCCAATAGGAGTACACATGGAGTTGGAGCATGATCTAATTAGACTGTATTATGCATAGTTGCTTTGTCGCCCAATGATGATGCTTTTTGATGATGTGGAGATGTTTATGTCACTTGGGTGTTGGGGTATATAAGTCACTCGCTGTCCTGTGTCTGTTGCCCCCCCCCCTGAGGAAGATCACCCTGTGGGATCGAAACGTTGGACTTCTATGCTTTGTGTTTTAATACACATACTGAATTTACCTGCCTGAGTGCTGACTCCTTTTTTTTCAGTTTCTGGTAATGTATGTTTTTGTTATCTTTATCGGATATGCACCAGCCCATTCAGAATACTATATTGGAGTGCCTGTGAAATATTTTTCAAATATATATATATATATATATATAATCAAAAAATAAATAGATGATACTGTTCTGTGGCTAACGAAATGCTTTTATTTGTGGGAGCTGTCAGAGAAATGTTCGCCAACAGGACTGTCTCTTGTATCGCGTGTGATGCTGTGGCAATGCAGGTTCATTCTCTTGTTTAGCTTGCACAAATAAAAGCATTTCGTTAGCCACAAAACGGTATCATCTATTTATTTTTTGATTATTGAAGCTCGGCTAACACGGTACTGATACCTCTACATGTATATATATATATATATATATATATATATATATATATATATATATATATATATATATATATATATATATATATATATATATATATATATATATATATATATATATATATATATATATATATACTGATACCTCTACATGTATATATATATATATATAATCAAAAAATAAATAGATGATACCGTTCTGTGGCTAACGAAATGCTTTTATTTGTGCGAGCTTTCGAGATACACTGATCTCTTCTTCCGGCGATGTTACAATTAATGAAGCAAAAGGTATACTTAAAAACAGTGTCTCTTGGAATGTTATCTGTGCTGGTCCTTCCCCCGGTGTGGATGTGTTTTATGGCTAGAGGTGTCAAAAGGTTACTGAAAGCAAGTGAAGAAAGAGTGTGTATGTGTGTCAGTGTGAATAAAAATGAATGGAGAGCCCACAGTATATACAGTGCATTACACAAGGTGTGTGTGGAGTGGATATAAATGGTGTGGGTGCGTGTGGAAATGTGAGAGTTTGTAGCACAACTAAAAGTGTGTGTGGATACTAAGTGGTCCCTATTAGCAGTGGCCTAAACAGAGATCGAAATTTTATGAGTCATTACTGACACTAGTGAACTCTCGTCCCATGAGCGCTAAAGGCCATGTCTGTACATACTGTGCTATATGTATGTACACACAGCTGTCTCTCACACATACTAATACTCCTTGTTTTTCCATCCCTATACACCAATAGGGACCACTTAGTATCCACACACACTTTTAGTTGTGCTACAAACTCTCACATTTCCACACCCACCCACACCATTTATATCCACTCCCACTCCACACACACCTTGTGTAAAGCACTGTATATACTGTGGGCTCTCCATTCATTTTTATTCACACTGACACACATACACACTCTTTCTTCACTTGCTTTCAGTAACCTTTTGACACCTCTAGCCATAAAACACATCCACACCGGGGGAAGGACAAGCACAGATAACATTCCAAGAGACACTGTTTTTAAGTATACCTTTTGCTTCATTAATTGTAACATCGCCGGAAGAAGAGATCAGTGTATCTCGAAAGCTCGCACAAATAAAAGCATTTCGTTAGCCACAGAACGGTATCATCTATTTATTTTTTGATTATATATATATATATATATATTTGTATATATGTATATATGTGTATATATATGTGTATATCTTACTATATATTTGTGAAAGCATTGTATGTGTCCCTGTCTGCACTGTCCCTAGCGGCAATCTCATTGGTCCCTTGGCCCGCCCGCCCCCACACACCTCTCATTGGCCTGAGGCGGAATGACGGGCCAAAGGTCCAAACAAACACACACACACACACAGTCCAATGGTAAGTCGCACCACTGCGCGTCCCGCCTCAACTGATGGCACCAGTAACTCACCTATTTCAGCCTCGCGCCCCAGGCCCACACATGCATGCGCTTCCTGCCACCACCGCCTGCACGCGCCTCAGTCCGACACATCGGGGGACCAAGCGATCACGGGGGGGGGCGCGTCACGGGGAACGGGGGAGCGCGTCACGGGGGAGCGAGCCCCGAGTCATGGGGAACGGGGGAGCGAGCCCCGAGTCACGGGGAACGGGGGAGCGAGCCCCGAGCCATCGGGGAACCAAGAAGGGGGAGCGGCCAGCCGCCAAGACAGCGGGGGAATGGACGCCCGGACGGGGGGGGGGGGGGGAGAGGGCATGCACATACATAAATTATGACAATACATATGCCCCCTGCTCTCCACCCACCCCCTCTCCCCTTTCCCACCCCCCACTCCCCTCCTTTCCCCCCCACTCCCCTTCCCCCCCACTCCCCTTTCCCCCCCACTCCCCTTTCCCCCCCCACTCCCATTTCCCCCCCACTCCCATTTCCCCCCCACTCCCCTTTCCACCCCCCCACTCCACTTTCCACCCCCCCACTCTCCTTTCCACCCCCACTCTCCTTTCCACCCCCACTCTCCTTTCCACCCTCACTCCCCTTTCCCCCCCACTCCCCTTTCCCCCCCACTCCCCTTTCCCCCCCACTCCCCTTTCCCCCCCACTCCTCTTTCCCCCCCACTCCTCTTTCCACCCCCACTCCCCTTTCCCCCCCCACTACCCTTTCCCCCCCCCACTCATGTGGAAGTTCAAGTCTGGAAAAAAAAATATATATTTTTTTTATGTTTCGTTTTCAGACGTGTGCCTGCATAAAAATTCTTGTTATTCTGATATTCTATCGGTACTGTAGATTTTTAATGTTACACTGGTCATTCAAACACTTTATGTAATTTTTACGGATTTGGGGGTCTGGGGATCAAAACGTTATGATGACCTGTTGAAAATATGTCTTTGAACTACACTACAGTGCTGGTAATCCTTCATGCAGCTTTACCCCCCTCCCCCCACAGACACACACTAGGCTCAAGTATTTGAACTTCTTATCGACACCTCTCGAAAACCATTCATTTTCAAAAGCTTGGCTTTGTGTTTTTAATCGTCCCGAGTCGAGCGTCACATCTCTGCGCCTGCGTGTAATCCTCTTTGGGAAGGAACCTAGTTGATGATTAATGCGCATGCGTGTATAACTTCACAATCATTTTCAAATGCTTGGCTAATCCTTTATGCTAATCCATTATTATGACCCCCCCCCCCCCAACACTTTGAGGCTTTGTTTACGGTAACGCATGTGCACTTGTGATAAACCCTTCTCAAATTGAATATGTTAATCTGATTATGTAACCAATGAATAAAAATGTAACCAATGAATAAAAATGTAAGCCTTCTTGAAGAATCCCCCCCCCCCCCACACACACACACACACACATTCACAGTGAATTTAAAGTTCAAAGAAAAAAATGTGAATGTAATGAAAAATGTATTTTATTTTATCAGGAATAAAAAATACAAAATCATTTTCAGTGTTTATCTTCTTCGTACACATACAGTAGTGTACAGTAGTGTACTGTAGTTCTTCTGTCAGTTGAAATTGTAGGGCCAGTGCATAATAATGGAGGAATGAAAAATACAAATAATCATGAATAATGCACATTTATAATAATAAAAACAGTAATACAAATTTTTAGTCTTTATCTTGTTCGTCATGGCCACATTGCATTCTGTAGTTCATTGAGAGAGGGGGGGGGGGGTTGTGTAAATCATGACTGTAGATACACTATACACACAGTTAACACAATTTACAGATGATACCCCCCTCCCCCCACCCGTCCTTTTGTAGTCCAGCCAGCTGTCTCTGAAAAGGAAAGAAAAAATTAGTGCAGTTACTGTAAGTGCATATACTGAAATTGCATTGTGTACTATAAAACTACTCCATATTGGACTACTGTATACAGTTACTACTGTCAAACTACTGTCTACTGGAACTACTGTACTGTAAAATACTTTGTAACAAGATTGGTAGTGCAGCCAGCTCTCTCTAAAAATTAAAAATTAGTGCAGTAAAGTGCATGCTGTATACTGTAAAACAATCTGTGCCATACTTACCTGTATCATGCTGTACTTGGTGTGCCTGTACTTACCATATTACAGTACAGTACTGTACCCTACTACCTTCCTGATGCTTGCCCATTACGCTCTATCACAATGGGCAACACAGTCGCAATGTGGTTGATATATTTATTACAGCATTCCACGTGATCACATCGTTCCAAAAACTCATTATGCCATTCGCCAACTCATCCTTTTTTGAGGGTTTCACCACTTTTCGGATATGGTCCTTCAGCTGATGCCAGACCATTTCGATATGATTGAAGTCTGTCGATCTGTCATTGGAGGGGAAAAAAAGGAGAATTAGTTAAAGAGATACACAGTAAAGAGTGGGAAAAATGAGGCACGGTTACCGTACTTACTCCGCTGGCATCTTCACCCAGTTGATACCGCAGGCAAGAATATGCGCAGTTGACGCGGTGTGCATCGGATCGTTGTCCTGGTAGAAACGGTGACCATCTGGGAATTCATGTGTGATGTATTCCACAATCTCCGGTACTATTTGCTCTTGGAAAAAAGCTTCATTCATGATTCCTGTAACAAGAAAAGAAAAGTGCTCAAAATAATGCACACTACTGTAGTACAGTACAGTGCTTAAGGCTACAGCATGTGACTTTGTGCATTATTATACTGTACCATCAAAAATGACGATGCATCCTGGTCCATGCCTGGCGATGGCACCCCACACATGCATCTTCACTGGGTATTTTGAATGCGGCTTCATAGATATGCGTCCTTTTTTGTGGAATGCAAAGGTGGCAAATCTCTCCAAAGATACAGTAGTCTCATCAGTAAAGATGCAATCCTGAAAAGTTTCGCCACTGTCGTGTAAAGAATCCACTCCTGGCTTTGACGATAGCCTTGCAGACCTCTGCAGTTGCAAAAGCTTCCTCTGGCAATCAATGGCACATGTGCTGCCTCTCATTGCAGCTTCTGCCCTGTGCTTCATCATTAGAGGAATGCTCACACACCCTTCCTCTGTGATTGGATCTCCGCCCTTTATAGGTTGGGCTTTGGCTCTGAATCAGAGCCGACCATAAATCCTTCTCTGGGCGTTACTGTCTCTGCCACAAGCCGCCCTGGCTTGTCTCCGTGTGTACTAACCTCTCTAGTTCTCATTTCTAGTTCCTGAGTATGCAGAGGCCTGTTCCTGACTCCTGTGCTGAAGCATTGTTGCCAGCACAGATTCCAGGTGCCTGCTGCATTCTCCCCTAGTAGAGGTTACCCTTCGTTTCCTGAGGCCTGCTCAGAGGTCTGCCTTGGACTTCTGTGCTGAAACGTTGGTTTCCCCGACACTGTCCCGCGGTGTACTTCGGCCAGCCTACAAAAATACTGTATAGAGTAGAGTTATATAAATATACAGCGTTAACAATAAAAATAGATAGATACAGTGCAGTACTTTCGCGGTAGTTACCGTTGGTGTCCTCTTACCGTGGGCATGATAGCTCACGGTTGCTGCTAGTACAACGAGGCCAGAAGTACTTAGCCAGCATTGAATATCCGCAATTCGTTGTCCTCTCGTGTACATCTCCTTTATTCTCATGCTGAGATCCTTAGAAATCTTTTTAACAGGCATCGCTGCGTTTAGAAAGAAATACAAGCACAAGAATGTATATTCGATGTTTAGTCGATGTGTATTCAATGTGCAGTGAATCCACAAAATGAATGGTGTATTTATACTTTAATGAGACACATTAGAATACGCCCACTTTTAACACCTGCACCTCGTCGCCATGCATAAAAGGTGACACACATTGCATAGCCTCCCACTCGATGATCTGTATCTGAGCTTGCCCTTGTCCAGATACTGCATTGTGCCATCTGCTTCCATGGATCAACCCCGAATCTACGGACGCAGGAACCCACTCGACTCTGCCGTGCCTGTCATGCAGAAAAAGTGAAAGGCGGCAGCCGTTTCCAAGCCAAGGCCAAAGCGAAAATCTAAGGCTAATAAAGAAAACCTTCTGACGACTCCAAGGCTACAGGTAAGGCTTTAAAGAAGCCTTTAAAGAAGCCTTATTATGTCAAGAAGAGATGCGGTGATGTACACTCAAAGCAAAACAAATGGTCACCTTCTGCATCAGCCCTCGCCGCCGCTGCCGCTTCTCTCCCTGAAACCCAGAGGACACCTTCTCCATCACTTCTTGCCGCCGTTGTCGCTTCTCTCCCGGAAACCCAGAGGACACCTTCTGCATCAGCCCTCGCCGCCGCTGCCGCTTCTCTCCCGTAAACCCAGAGAACACCTTCTTCATCACTCCTCGACGACTCTGTCGCTTCTCTCCTGGAAATCCTCAGGGCACCTTCTCCATCACTCTTCGACGACTCTGTCGCTTCTCTCCTGGAAATCCACAGGACACCTCCTCCATCACTCCTCAACGACGCTGCCGCTTATATCCAGGGAACCCCCATTTCACCCTCTTATGTACCCATCCACCCATATGTCCACAGCACCCCATGCACTCCATGCACAAGGTCCAGCTCGTTAGACCGCATGCTGAATGGGTTAAGTGTCGATATCCCTGGGAACTCTATGCTGGGAAAGATAGATCTTCTTTTAGAGACCATGCTAAATATGGATCAACGGAGGGAGAAGATGGATCAACAGATGGAGAAGATGGATAAACGGATGGAGAAGATAGAGGCTGACATAGCGGGGATACATAATTTGCTCTGAGTTCATGCCCCTGTACCTCGGACACCGGAGCAGGAGGGTGGCATGGATGGGATGAATGGGACCTTCAACCTTCCATCACCAAGCGCACCCCCTCCATCAGAAGATTATGTGTTCATGTATGCCGTTGACGAGGATGACATGACAACCCCGTCAAGACCACGCCAGGAGGCAACACTGACAAGGAGACCAAGACAGGAGGAAAGCATCCTCCCAGACAACCTACCCTCGCCCGCTGCCACAAGCACACCCGCTCCCAGAAGAACAAACACTCCCAGAATCCAACCCACATACGCTTGCATTGAGACGGTGCCTTGTTAATTTTCAAGCACCAGGTGCCATACTCGTTGTACTTAGGATGGGCCCACAATGTGAACTACGAAGGGAATCGTGAGAAAAAGGCTCTTCCTGAAAATTTGAGGGAGACTATTGTGGAGGAATTGCAGCGCTATTTTTCAATACCGATCCTTTAATGAAAATCGTGCGAGACTCCATTAATGGCATTTTGCGGCATACAAGGCATTGGCCCTGGAAGGACAATCTGCTGGGGATCGAATTCGCTTCATGATTGCTCGTCTGTTAAAATGTTGACTCATTTCTGACTTGTTCATTGTTTAAAATTGTATTCAAATATGTTTTTTTTTAAATATACCTGTATGTTTTTAATTACAGTACACCAGTAATGTTTTTTTACTCACAGTACTCCACCGATAAATATAATGTTGATTGTTGTAGATTGTATTCCTACTTTCAATGTTTTTACTGTATTGGACACCATTAATGTATTAGTACTTACTGCACCCACCAATAAAATAAATTGCTGCTTTTTTTAAATATACTGTTTTTTTACTTACTGAGCATTACAGTACATCAAAACAGTATTAAAACGCATTTTCCGTATTTGTATTATTATTAGAGTACAACACACATACAGTACTGTACAGTAATACTGTACATGTACAGAATAAATGCATACTTTTTATTTTTTGGGTTTATTATACAGTACAGTATATAAAAAAGTATGTAAAAAAGCTCAGTTATTCTATCATAATCAATAAAAATGGCACTGATTCAGATTCAGCAGTGTGCAAGCATCGTTACAAAAAGCGATATTATCCATCGAAATCCCTCCATTTGTCGTTCTCAGCCCGATGACAAAGTTTATTTTCTGAGGAAGAAAAATAAAAGTATTACTGTAATGGTTTGTTCAAACTAGTCAGTCCCCTAAAGAAGTTCCCACAGTCAGTCCCCGCATTCCCATCGGTCAGTCCCAACAATTATTTTCTCGGGGGGTGTCTCTTTTTCACATACAGTACACGCATGCGCCTTGATGTGATGAGAGCATACTGAATGCGTTTCAACAAGGTTCCAATGCGCATGCGTATAACTGTAGAAGCTGCGCAGCCAATGATATTGCTGGACTACATTTTGGCGAATTGGGACTACAAGAACTAAATAACCATAAGCAAAGCGATTGATTACAGGAGAATCGCTTTACTGTGCATTGATATTGATATGGTAAAAAAATAATTACATATGGCAGCTGTACCCACCATAGACTTTGCCATTCGGTTGGCGCCGAGCCACTGCCAGTCCTGTAGTCTTGATTATACACATAGTTGACAGGTGACAGCGGGCCTGCTAGACCTGAAGTTGACAGCTGATGAAGCTGGAAATCACTTTGGAACATGCAAGCTTGCTGGTATCTGCACGTGAAATCCTGCTCAGGCTGCAGTTATCCAGGCGGGGGCTGATAGCAAGGGTTGCCGGTCAGCATGTTTTCACAGACGGTCGGACCGTTATTTGAAGCTGGTGCTGGCGCTGGCTTATTGCTTGCCTGGGACTTACGATTCCTAGTTAGTTTTACAAAGATACTGGAAAATTCAGGAGCAACACACCAATACCCTCCTCCTGGAACTCCGGGTGCAGGAGCAATACGAAAAAACTGCAAATCGATACATAACTTATTCCTTATCGCGCGCTTCCACCCCAGAGCATCTGGTGAAAATCTGTAAAAGTCCTAATTTTCGATAAAATATTGATAAATTTGACCAACTGTGGCCATCTTATCATCTGCTGAACTAATTGCTGACCATATTAAATAAGCGTACGTTATGTTGGGCTTTCTGAACACGGACTGCAGTGATGTACTCATCTCTGGCCCTCTCTGGACAATAGAATAGAACACCAGACACTTTGCATTAAGTTTTTAATATGAAACGCCTAAATAGATACAATGTTGTACAACTTCTTCAGTACCAAGGTCAATTCACAAAGGACCACTGTGGTATTTTTTATACACCTGCAAGTCGACACATTACTGAAGCGCATGCGCATTACAATTCATGAATATCTGCCACCTGGTCGATACGCAAAGAATTGCAACCAATTAAATCCGAAACATTCTCATTAAACAGAACAAGCGCGGTGGACACCGGCATTATTGCGACATGTATACGGCACGAACACCGCACGAACACGGCGAAGCACGTGGCATTTGGAAAAAGTCACCAGACAATATCGGTGAAGTGTTAGACTAAAAGGGGCCGCGGCTGTATTATCAGTTTTCGTTGTGAAATTAGATTTGGCACTTACTTCCTCCCGTCAATTTTCTTATAACCACTCCCTAAAATAGCAAAATTATCGCAAAGCACCTCGATTACTTGACACAGTGTCAAAATGACACAATTTGCACCTGGTTTTGAATCAAACCTCTGGTTGTAACACGATACATATTCACAAAAGTTCATATAACACTTTCCTTACTTCTACAACAAAAGCCTTCAAAGTGATAGGGAGGAACTGTGAAGTACTTATACATTAAATGTAAATGACTTGCCAGTCATTTACCTTTTGTTAGCATATTTTACCACCAGTTTAGGATACATTTTACAATTGCTTTATAGCCATAAAATTGTTTCCTGTTACTAAACTGGCATTTGTCTTTGTTACATGGCTAAACGCTGGATGTAGTTTAAAGCTTGAGTAGCTATATTTGTGCTGGATATACGGGAAGATAATTGAGAGGTTTTAATATTTGGAAAGCATTTTCAAAATCCCATTGAACCGTAGAATAACGGTAGAATAACATAGAACATATTAAGAACTACAAAAGCCACACATACATGTGATGGAAAGGCAGAAGCACAACTTTATAAAAACAAACCAGTTTATACAACATTTTAATTTACAATATATAACAATAACATCTCGCCTCCCAACCAGGAAATAAAGTGTGATACATACATAGCAATGGCTCTGCCCCCAACCATGAATAAACATAATAAGAAACCAATAACGCCATAAATTGGGAAGTAGCACTTCAGATATAAAAGTAACATTTAGGAAAAGGAGTCCCTGCCCCGAAAAGCTTACAATCGAATTGGAAAGTAGGAAGAACGTACAGACAGTAGGAAGGTGTTTTGGTAAGTGTGTCTGCAAGGGGCCAAGTTCGATGTATAAGGTATCAACCACAGAGCTACTCATATGCTTCGTTAAAGAGGTGGGTATTAAGATGGGTCTTAAAAGGGGGATAGAGAGGGTGCTAGTCGGATATGTATGTATGTCTTTATTTATATAGCAAAATACAGGATTAATAATGCACACCATAAACTGAAAATTCTAATTGATACTTGCTGTTACCGGTACTCCTGATCCAGGGGAGTCCCTGTCAATGAAAAACTCCAAAGTCAGCAAAAAAACGAAGGGTTCAGGGCTCTACGGATTTAAAGAATTTATTATATCAAATACATGTGTATTTGATATAATAAATTCTTTAAATCCGTAGAGCCCTGAACCCTCCGTTTAAAAAAAAAAAAATAATATTTTATTTATATTGCACCATTAATGTACATAGCGCTTCACAGTAGTAATACACGCGACAATCATATAAATAACAAATAACAGATCATGGGAATAAGAATAAGTGCTTCAGACATAAATGTAAAATTATGGAAGAGGAGTCCCTGCTCCGAAGAGCTTACAATCTAATTGGTAGGAAGAACGTTCAGAGAGAGTAGGAGGGCATTCTGGTAAATGCATCTGCAGGGGGCCAAGCTTTATGTATCATGTGTATAGTATTAGCCACGGTGGTACTCATATGCTTCTTTAAGCAAGTGTGTCTTAAGATGGGTTTTAAAGGTGGATAGAGAGGGTGCTAGTCGGGTATTGAGGGGAAGGGCATTCCAGAGGTGTGGGGCAGTCACTGAGAAAGGTTTAAGGCGGGAGAGGGCTTTAGATGCAAAGGGGGTGGAGAGGAGACATCCTTGAGCAGAACGCAAGAGTCGGGGTGGTGCATTGCGAGTAATTAGGGATGAGATGTAACAAGGGGCCTTTAAAAGTGAGGAGGAGAATTGAGTGTGAGATGCATGAATAGCCATGGCTGGCCTAGCTATCTCTCTACCTTCCCTGTCACGTAAGTTCTAATAAGATATAGACAGTGACAGGCTATCCTATGGGGTTTTCCCTCTCCTCATGCTGAATTCTTGAGTGAAAGGAGTGGAGATGACACAGGGATCTGTGATAGCCAATGGTGATACAGATACTGGACCCTCCCTCTTTGAGCTTCAGAAAGGAAGTGCCTAAATTATAGATTGAAGTTCAGCCCCTTAGAGGTGAGACCTTCAGTTGGTTTCCAGCCTGCTCGTGCATGGGGTAGGAGAGTGTTGCAGATGTCTCCTCCTGGCTGGGAGGGAGACGTGTGCTCAGCCTCATGGGCTGAGGGCAACAAGCTACTCTAGCCAGGCCTCAATATTACCCGCAGGCCAGTACCATCCAGAAGCCAGGGATCTAACCTATCAACTGAAGCATACGCTGTAATGACACCAGCAGTGGCTGGTATAATAAAGATCAGAATTTGGTTTCAGCTGAGAAGTGAAGGCATATTTATTGCTACCACTTAACAACTAGAAGCTCATTTCATAGTGCACTCCTAGGCTTTTAAAACTTAACATTTAATTGATAATGTGGATAAAATGAGTTCATAACACAAAGTGATAATAATAAATACATATAATGTACAGTGGCGGGAGGGAATGAGGAGACGATAGATGGCCAAGGTATATAGTCTAATATGCTGATGTCTGATAATACAGATCAAAAAGCAGTGATACCTGATAGGCCTTGATAGGAGAGTGGATTACTCAGCTGGGAAAGCTTAAAGGTGCTTGCCCTGTGTATGTGTATTGTGTGTCATGTGGCATAGCGTACCGAGCACCCAACCTGTATTGATAAATAGCCCAAATCAGTGTGCTAGTCCTAAGTTTAATAAATACAAAGTTGTTGCTAATAGATATAATCTACCATATTGAAACTAGTAGATATAATCACTGTATGTACACAGTGTAGAGTGATTGTTAAATGTCATTGGGCGCAGAATCAATCCACGTACCACCAACCTGTTATTGAGTTGCACATACAGTGATTATATCTACTAGTTTCAATATGGTAGATTATATCTATTAGCAACAACTTTGTATTTATTAAACTTAGGACTAGCACACTGATTTGGGCTATTTATCAATACAGGTTGGGTGCTCGGTACGCTATGCCACATGACACACAATACACATACACAGGGCAAGCACCTTTAAGCTTTCCCAGCTGAGTAATCCACTCTCCTATCAAGGCCTATCAGGTATCACTGCTTTTTGATCTGTATTATCAGACATCAGCATATTAGACTATATACCTTGGCCATCTATCGTCTCCTCATTCCCTCCCGCCACTGTACATTATATGTATTTATTATTATCACTTTGTGTTATGAACTCATTTTATCCACATTATCAATTAAATGTTAAGTTTTAAAAGCCTAGGAGTGCACTATGAAATGAGCTTCTAGTTGTTAAGTGGTAGCAATAAATATGCCTTCACTTCTCAGCTGAAACCAAATTCTGTTTAGTACAGCTCATCAGTTGCACCCACCGCCAATCTTGACGGCTCAGGCACCATCATATTCTCATCACATTATTTGATTTAGTGAGCATTATATATATTTCTTTTTGGTTTCCATATAATAAAGATCATCCTCATCATCCTCATACTTCTGGCTCGGCGGCAGTCTGTTGGACAGAGGTATTGGTGGTAAAGGTTGTCATGGTGGGACTGCGTTCAGCTGTGCTGAACCCACTATATCTGGAGGCGCTGACACCAAGAGAAAAAGAACAAGCGGATCCCCAAAAAGACTGTCCTGTTTCCCCACACCATCGCGGGCAACTCATCTCTCTTGTTCCCTCGCAGGTAACCAACACTACATCAGCAGTAGCCTACCCACGTTCTCCTAGAGGGGCGGGGCGGACATGTGCTACACGTGATTTTGTTGGGAAGCCAGAAAAGTGATTTCAGCAGGGGAGACGTTGAGACAGATTTAGGAAAGAGTAGAGTGATTCTGGCAGAATTGTTAAGGATAGATTGTAGGGGAGACAGGTGAAAGGTAGGAAGGACGGACAGCAGCAGGTTTTAGTAATCGAGACGTGAGAGAATGAGAGCCTGACTCAAAGTTTTAGCAGTCGAGTAACTGAGGAAAGGGCGTATCTTTGTAATATTGCGGAGGAAAAATCGACAGGTTTTAGATATGTTTTGAATGTGAGAGAAGAGTTGAGTGTGAACCCTAGGCACCGTGCTTGGGCTACTGGGTGAATGATAGTACTTCCAACAGTAATGTGGAAGAAAGTAGTAGGGCCAGGTTTGGGAGGAAGTATGAGGAGCTCTGTTTAATGATTTTGAGCCTGAGGAAGCCGTCCCGAACGGCGAAACGCGTTGCTCTATTTCGTCACATCTTTTTGAACATTGGAGGCCTCAATAGCCAGTGGAAGCAGACTGCAGTCAGAGCCGCGTCAGAAGCTCCCATCACTTCTGAATCCGGACGCGGAAGAGAGCGCAGCTGGAAGGAGACCTGCTACCATGCCGACGGGAGTGCCACGGGGTTTTTTTAACATCATTTTGTGAGTTTTTTTCTATATATATGTTTAATAAACTTCTATTTTGAACAAAGATTTTCACTGACCCCCTGCTATCCTCTCACCCCACACATCCCCGATTCCTGACCCGGGGAGGATTGGAACGTGCGAGGGAAGGGGAACCCCCATCCAACACTCTGCCCGCCAGCAGCTGAACACATGGTGCCACAGGAATCACCACGGACGGGCCCACTAGAGGCACCTCATACTAATCTCTCAGAGGATTGAGCTTACACATGGCCGTGTAAGTAATTTATGATTACTAATATTTCAAACCCCCCCCCCTCCATTCCCATTCGAACTTGACCAGCCTCTTGGGCTAAGAAGAAGCTGTTAGAAGCAAGATACCTTTACACATATGTGCTCACACAGGGCCGTGTGAGTATTTGATTACAAACAATTGTCAATTCACCATCACACCTTTATTAAACAGCTAGATACTCCATTAAGTCATCTTAGTACTGGTAATAGAGGTCAATCTCTTTTTTAATCCTTTGCTCCCCCTTTTCTTTTCTCTTCATTGCGTTACTCTGAGGGTCTGGATACCCCTCTCTGGGGTCGAGCAGAGGAACTCACCGCAAGCCACGGATCCAACTGTGCAAGACTACATACATTGGTTTTGGATAAGTATTTTATTATATTATACTCTCCCCCCTGTACTAATATCCTAAGGTAAGCGCCCGGTTTTTTGTCTGCACTCTACCCTGGGGTAACCCCACAGAGAGATCGATAGAGGAGGTGTAAGCAAAGAAAAAAGAACGCTGTGACGTTCGAAACGCGTTGGATGGGTCTTTTGTCACATTAAAGTGCCCTTTTAATTATTTTCTGTTTTGGGTCCTTCCTGCTACGTTTGTGCTGGTGCGCTTTTGGCCTCCTTTTTTCCTGTAAGCAAAAGAGACACTAAAAGTACGATGGGAGAGGTAAGAGGAGATCCAGGATTAGAGCTTTGTTCTAAATACCAAGAGTATGAAGAATGTGTAGGAGAAGAGGGTGGTCCACAGTGTCAAATGCTGCCGAGAGGTTGAGTAATATGAGCAAAGTGTAATGACCTCTGTCTTTGGCAGCATGGAGGTCATTAATTAATTTAGTGAGGGCTGTTTCAGTTGAGTGAGCAGTGCGGAAGCCAGATTGTAGAGGGTCTCGGAGAGAATAGGTGGTGAGAAAATGGAGCAAACAAGAGAATACAAGACGTTCAAGAAGTTTAGAGGCAAAAGGCAGAAGGGAGACAGGTCGATAATTAGAAAGACAGGTAGGGTCAAGCTTGCTGTTTTTTACTAATGGTATAACTGTTGCATGTTTGAAGGAGGAGGGAAAGGTACCAGAGTAGAGGGAGGTGTTAAAAATCTGTGTGAGCATAAGGATTATAGTAAGAGCAAGAGGTTTTAGGATATGGAATGGAATGGGGTCAAGAGGGCAGGTAGTAGAGGGAGAAGACATACTTGAAAACGAGAGGTAACTCTCAATGTATTACTTCCTGGTAAAATATTTTATAAATAAATAAATAAATAAATAATAATAAGATATTGAGGGGACAGCCATTCCAGAGGTGTGGGGCAGTGAGTGAGAAAGGTTTAGGGTGTGAAAGGGCTTTAGACACAAAAGTGGTATAGAGAAGACATCCTTGAGCAGAACGCAAGAGTCGGGTGGTGCATAGGGAGAAATTAGGGCTGAGATGTAAGGATGGGCAGAAGAGTGTAAAGCCTTAAAAGTGAGGAGTATTGAGTGTGTGATACCGGATTTGCAGAGAAGCCAGGAGAGGAATATCTGCAGATGCTGAGATAGATTTTGAAAAGAGTTAAGTGATTCTGGCAGCAGCGTTTAGAATAGATAATGGGGAGACAGGTGAGAGGCAGGAATACAGGACAGCAGGAGGTCACAGTAGTCAAGACGGGAGAGAATGAGGGCCTGTGTCAGAGTTTTAGCAGTAAAGCAAGAGAGGAAAGTGCGTATCTTTGTAATATTGCGGAGGGTACAACAACCGGTTGTGCCTTGCTTCTTGTCCTGTGTTTTCTTGCAGTTAACCCTTTGTCTACCGACCCGGCTTGTTTTTGGAATATCTCTGGCTATTGACCCCGGCTTACCCGCGACTCTGCTGATCTCTTCAACCCAGACCACGGCTATACAGACATCTACTATTCTGACCGTTCCAAACCCAGACCACAGCTATACGGACTTCAACGATTCTGATCTCCCCAACCCCAGACCGCGGTTAACCGACTTTGACTATTCTGAACTCTATACTCCAAGACCCCGGCAAGTATCAACTAACCCTCTCTCTCCAACCCAGATCCGGCTACGTTTGACAATCCGCCTGCCAGGCATGCTTCCACTGCTGTGGGTGCGTGGTTTGCTACTTCCTCACCTCACTACCGGGGTCCTGTCCTGCTCGTGGGCAGCGCAAGCATTACAAGAAGGAAGTAGTAGGGCTAGGTTTGGGAGGAAATATGAGGAGCACAGTTTTTGACATGTATCGTTTGAGTCGGCAGAGAGCCATTCAGAATTATATAGTACAGAGACATTCAGAAACTTTGGTCTGTAGAGCAGGTGTAAGGTATGGGGTTGAAAAGTAAATGTGTGTCTCATCAGCAAAGAGGTGATATTTGAACCCAAGAGATGTAATAAGGTCACATAGAGAGAGTGTGTAAAGAGAAAAGAGAAGAGGTCCCAAGACAGAGCCCTAGGGTATCCCCACAGAGAGATCGATAGAGGAGGAGGGGGTGTTAGCAAAAGAGACACTGAAAGTACAATGGAGAGGTAAGAGGAGATCCAGGAAAGATCCAAGAATGCCAAGAGTATGGAGAATGGGAAAAAGAAGAGGGTGGTCCACAGTATCAAATACTGCAGAGGTTGAGTAATATGAGCAGAGTGTAGTGACCTTTGTCTTTGGCAGCATGGAGGTCATTAGTTATTTTAGTGATGGCTTTCAATGGAGTGAGCAGTACAGTAGCCAGATTGTAGAGGGTCTAGGAGAGAATAGGTGGTGAGAAAATGGAGCAAGCAGGAGAATACAAGGTATTCAAGGAGTTTAGAGGCAAAAGGCAGGAGGGAGACAGGTTGATCGTTAGAAAGACAGGTAAGGTCAACCTTGATGTTTTTGAGTAATAGTATAACTGTTCCATGTTTGAAGGAGGAGGGAAAGGTACTAGAGTAGAGGGAGGAGTTAAAATGTGTGTGAGCATAGGGATGAGAGTAGGAGTAAGACGTTTTAGGAGATGGGAGGGAATGGGGTCAAGAGGGCAAATGGTAGAGGGAGAAGAGGAGAACAGCAACGATACATCCTCCTCTGTGATAGCGGAAAAGGAGTCAAGGAAGGCAGGATGAGAGTTGGGAAGAGGTGTAGGATGGGAGGAGGATACAGAGGGATGCCACCTTTTTCTTGAAATAGTTAGCAAAGTCCTAAGGTGAAACAGAAGAGGAAAAACAGATAACAGAGGATGGTCTGAGTAGGGAGACAAAGACAGAGAAGAGTCGCTCTTGGTTGAACTTGTGCATGTTGATTAGTGATGAAAAGTAGGTTTGTTTAGGGGATGCATTTGCAGTGAAGGAAGTCTGTGAGAGGGTGAAATTTCCTCCGGAGGCATTCAGAGAAACGAGTGCAGGAACGCAGCATGCGCGTGTTAAAATGTAGCCAGGGTCTGTGGTTAGAAGGGCGAGAATGGCAGAGCGAAAGAGAGGCATGTAGTGTAGATCAAGAGAGGAAGATAGGGCAGAGTTGTAGTTCCTGACCATGTTGTTATAGTCTGTAGCGGGGCTGAGAGAGGAGAAGGAGGATTGTAGTGTTATCAAAATCTCGTAGATTAATAGAGTGCAAATCTGAAGGGTAGATGGAGGTGGAGAAGGGGAGAAGTGTGTGAGGGAGAGAAAATTGGATGAGATGATGGTGAGAGAGAGGAAAGGGGGAAATGGAGACATCAGAGAGAATAGTTTTTTGTGATGACTAGGTCTAGCAAGTGGCCATCCTTGTGGGTACTGGCTGCAATCCACTGTTGAAGGCCAAAATAAGAGGTTAGAGAGAAAGCGGGAAGCCCAAGGAAGAGAGGGATCATCAATATGACAGAACTTTATTTATTCTCTAAATTCCCACCTAAATTCTGCTGTCTCACACTCTGCTTCTCCCAAACAATCACAGCTTTCTGCTTACCTGGCCAGCAACCACCTGCTGACCAATCCCTGACGCTAGGGGGCATCCACGGTCTTATGCTACCCATACTGCTAAGCACCTCTTACTATACATCTCATAAGCACTGACATTGGCCCCTTTCAGCGCTTATTTCGAATGTGTTATAATATTATGTCACATGAATTGTAAAGTGCTATGTGACTGGATGGCGCTATATAAATAAAGATGTACATACATAAAGAGGTAAAAAAGGGGGCATCCACTGTCCCATGTCTTTTCTGCTAAGTGCCTTTGGGGTGTTCATTCATGCTACAATATTCATTATTTAGAGAGATTTAAAAATGTATATCTGTTATGTTACTACTAGCCATTATTAATCATGAATGGTAATATATTGCAATTTAATTCTACATTACTAAGCAAATTGAGCTGCACCTGCTGTTAACAATCACTAAAGACTTTCAGCATTTACTTAATCTCCTTTGTCTTTGCATTCACAACACATCTCTACTGAAGCTCTACCTGCATTTTATCAACTTGATTCATATTATATATGTTTCATAGAACTCCAAAGTCAAGCCATAAAACCTGAATAGCATATTGAACCACACCAGGGATTGTGTATTTGCCACTTTTTGGGGAGATAAATGTTGATCCTAGAAGAATTTGTGGAAAATACTAGTCACACAATGATGTTTGTAGATGGCAGTTAAACAAACAGCCAATTGAAATTTGTTTGCTCTCGCCGTGACTTTCTAACCTGTAAGGCTGCGGTCCCGCTGCATCCGACTGCGCGCGCATCACTCACTAGCTCCTGACTTCCTCCTGAGCCGGCCCCATTTCCTCCTCACTCACTGCAAGGCTCACTACGCGCTGTGATGCGTCAGCCGGCAGAGGATGCAAGAGGATTGTGATCCCGAGCGGTGACGCGTCACGTGGTGCTCTGGTGAGCCTATCAGCACTGGGGGCTATACCTTCCAGGAGCTGTCAGAGGTTCCCCCCACCACCAAAAGGTAGGGGGGGCGGGGGGAGTGTGTATGGGTGTATGTGTATATACAGTATGTGTGTGTGTTGTGTGTGTATTTCGCACAGCCCCGGTGTATCTCCCCCTCCTCTATCACACACATGGGGGGGGGGGACTTTACAGCACCCGATCTGCCCCCTTGTATCACCCCCCCCCCTCCTCCCGGACCCGCAACCCACCCCCTCCTGCGGACCCACAACCTCCTCCACCCCTCTCCCAGGGCTCAATGGCAGTGACCCCCGACCGGTTTTGGCCATGCCCCCCCCCCCCCCGCTCTTTAAAAAATGCTGCCTATGGACCGCAGATAGCGGTGAAGTGCCTCTCCATGCGCCGCCTGCATGCAGTGAGGACGCGCTGTCTGATGCAGCGGGGCCTCTGCCTTATTCTGTCAGGCACTGGAAGACACTGTGTATTTGTTTCTTTGTGCACTTGGATTTTTTTTTTTTTCAAATGAATGACATGAAATACATACATATATCTAATGGTTTGCAGTGATGTTTTGCATTATTTTTTTAGAGAATTATTAACAGCAGCAATATCCAAGGCCAGCTGTTGTAATGTTCTGGTGTTACTCGAATCGGCCTTAAGGTGTCTTTTGGCGATGGAAAATGCCCTAAGGAAAATGCTATAAGGTCTCTTAGCAAATATTGCCCATAATGTTTAAATGAGTGTTGAATGATATTAGAACTTTGTTTTTAATAAAAACAATCTTTTTGAGATACAGTATTGCTAAATATTAATAATGGTCATACATTTCTAACATGGGCTACAGTAAATAGCTTTCTACTTTATAAATTATGAAGTAAACTGAGTTCAAAGTATGAAAACATTTAAGTTGAGTAATCAGGATTGACCTACTGTAGAATAAGTAATGTCAGCAGCTTTGCTTGAACACATTTCAGTGGGAGAGTGTTTACTTTTACCATCTGCCCAGTGCAACAACTTTAACTTGTTTTTGCATTAAAAACAGCAGGGATAGAGAGAGGGGGAGGAGGTAGAACTTGCAATTAAAAAGAATCTAATTGTCAATTTATGACCATCTGGAAAACTTAGCCTTTAGCTAAACTGCCCAGAAAAAGGCTATTTAACACTTACCTATTGTGGAACCATCAGTTGATAATTGTAACAACCCCCAGGGACATTGACACAGGTTCAATAGCAGTTGTCTGAGGGACCTCTATTATGTTGCTAATCTACATATACATATTGTAAAGATCATTTTGTATTATTTTGTCAACACAGAAAAACAGAACTTTCTATAAACTTGACAACGAATTATTTACAAAGACAAATCGTATGCATGCTTTTATGATATGACCAAAGCATCAATTTCCCCTAGGACTAAAGCATGTTCTATAGTGCCGGGCGTGTGCTACGCCGTGCGCGCTGAATTTTAGTTGGCTGACGTCAGTCAGCCTTTCTATAGATGTGCCGCGCGCGCACGGCAGGGAGAGGGGAGCCGACAGACAGCGGCGAAGATGAGGAAATTCATCTTTTCACGCCGCTGCTGGCGCTGAATGTATGTATATGTGTGTGTGTGTGTATATGTATGCATGTGTATGTATGTATATATGTGTGTGTGTGTGTGTGTGTGTGTATGTACTTGTGTGTCTGCACAAGTCTAATACATTTTTCCTTTTTACTAATGTTTTTTTTTTAATAAGTAATAAATTACACATAAATACACACACACCCATATACATACACATACACACACACACACACACACACACACACACACACACCCATATACATACACATACATATACACATAAACACACACAAACACTCTCAACACTGTATACACTCAACACAGTATACACACGAAAAGCATGCAGCACGTGCACGCGCGTTCGCATAGGCACGCACGGCCGCATGCTGTATATAACAGCCCTAATGTCAGTGACTTGTTTAAGGTGTTACATCTGGGTGATTCACCAAAATCGGTTACATGAATTTTTGACATTATTTTAAAAAATGTGTTTTTAAAACATGGTGCGCTTTAAATGGGGTTTGATTTCCTCTGGCTACTTCCTTTTGTGTGATGTCACAATCTGTTCAACAAGTGCTTGTATAGCCAATGCCCCCCTCTATTTCCCTACAATTATCTTTATTGGTTCCCTGATAAGGACAGATGAAGAATACGGGTAAAAGAAAACACTTGATAGATAAACACTTTCCCATTTACAGGCCCCTAAGAAATTCAACTTCTAATTAATTTATTTCCAAAAAACAAAAGCAACAAAATATTTGCTATTAGTAAGGGCGCATACTTGTACAGGTGTTTTAGTCTTGTTTTAGGATTTTCGTTTTTCAGGAACTTAATTGGTTTGGGATTCGTAAAAGAAAATAAGAAGGAACATTATTTTTTACATTTTTGGAAAGTTTTTAAAGCGTGCATAAGTTGCTGAGTTTTCCAAGTGCAAATCAAAAAGTTTGCCCAGTTTAAAAAAGAAGAAAAAAGAGTTAGAGAATGAGCCTTTTTGAGTTTTGGTTCATATTTCGCTCAAACAGGAAAATGTATTTGTTCAACTTGGACATCCAAACGAAGTTAGAACATGCCCATCCTTAGTTATTAGCATAGCTACATTTGTTTAGGGAAGCCAATTAGCTTTGTAATTATTTAAAAAGTGTTGTTCAGCTCTGTACAATAGCACCTTTAGCTGCTATTTAGTAGCTAAAGTAGTATGCAAACTATAACAAGTGTTTTTGATTAGCATTAGGAACTATAAGAAAAAGCATAGTTCCACATAAGATACAATTCAACTAATGGCTGTGAGAAGTTTAAACTAGGTGATGTGTGTCATTACTATTTCGCTGCCAGTGGGACCAGCAAAAGGGTTAAAAGAAATCCATCGGAGGCACATGGTGTATCTTCCATTTTAAGAAACCTGCCTCATGAATGTTTTCTGGATGGTTTTAGTGCGGTGCGTTTATGTAATTGAAAGCTAACAAGCCAAAAGTAAGAAGAATAAGCTGATGTTACAGTAAGTGTGTGTGACTCATTTATCAAATCCACCTAGCTGTAAAATCAGGGGTAGGCAACTCTAGTCATACATGTGGACTAGTTAAAGTCAGTGTTGAACATGTTATATTCAAAAGAGCTTTCAGCATCAAAACCTTCTTCTGTCTGCAGTGGGATTATGGGATTGCACGCAAACCTGATTATTTGTGTTTTGTTTGGTTTGTATCACTTACAATGTCCCTTATGATGTAGTTAGTATTGATAGAAGAGTAAACTTAAGTATTTAATACATTCTGTTTTCTAGGCTTGTGTAACAGTGTATCCCCCACCTGGAGGGAGATTTGGCCATTACAGATCGTGTGGTGGATGATACCTGTTGGTAACAGGAGGGCTGAGTCGTCCGCCGGTGGTAGTGGGGACTCAGGACAAGGCTTCTGAGGTTCATATCCTACGTATTCATTAGCAGTGCAGCGCCTCCATCTGCCATAGGCTCCAGGAGCTGAATATGATCTCCCACGGTAGAACCGATTAACTCTCCCCTGGTAAGATCAAACATCAGGCCGGAAGTATATGCAAACAGGAACGGTTTATTGTCTCTCTCTCTCTGTACAGCACAGTACACAGCAGGTTCTGCCCAAAACAGTCACTCTCAGCTACCACTGAAGGATGGTAACTGGACCTTCACTACAGGCCAAGGGCACCAGCAGCAGTCCCAGCTCTTCCCTGCCCCTCTAGCAGAGGCAGGGTTATGGCCCACACTCACTCTCCCCCAGAGGGAAGAGGACCAAAGTAGACCCAATAGTCAGGCTCTTGGCTGTGTGACCTGCTCCTCTCAAGTAGGTAGAGGCACTACTGAATTTGGGGCGGCACTGCCCTTAAGTACTGCCAGGAGGAGGGCACCAGGTCTTGCTCATGATTGCTCATGCCCAGGCCTGATGTCACCGCCTCCCGCTGTAACTCAAGTGCAGCTTCTTGGAGGGGGAAAAACCCCATATCAACTACTGTCAATCTGATTGTACCAGGGCTTACTGCCAGGAGGGAAGCAGACTAGTAGCCACAGATGGCATGGCTACACTTGCATACATTATTTAATATTAATGATGGAGAACCTGGAAAAATATATTAATTGTAGAATTACAAATTTCAGTAGGCGCAATTACTGTTCAAACCAATTGATAGTGACACATATATGTTTAAAGTTTGCACTTTAACCTACCAAATGCATTGGTGAGTTTATAGGTTTTATGTAATCTCTTTTATTATAAAACTGTTTGTGGATCTGTGAATCTACATTTATTTTTTTATTTTGTTCTTGGTTTGTAAAGTAAATAGGATGCCATCAAGAACAGAGAAATACAAACAGTGGGTATATGGTAAGGATGAACCCAAATAATTGAACTAAATATACAAATATCCCTTTTCTGCAGAATATTCACCTATAGGGCGATTTAGTCTTTTAAGGAAGCCAATTACACTGTCAACTTGGGACTGTCTCTGTTCATTTTTAATCAATGTAAGATGTTGGCACTATGTGCTGTCTGTGGAACTGATGATTAGGATCTGACGGCGGTTGGAACAATCAAAACAGATCTTTTTAGAAAATCTACAGCTACTAAAAGTGTATTACATTTTCCAAGTTTCCATTCTATGGCTCAAAGGAAGGGTTATTCCCTATGTACAATTCCTTGGATTGCGTAGGAATTGTTCTGATACGAATATCTGTGTTCAAAGAGCTAAGGAATTACAACAGATGTTTTGGGATTGGGGATATATGTATATTGTATATGTTGTGTAAAAAAGGCCACTACGACCCCACCCCACTCCAGATACAATTACCACTACTACCCCAACACAGATACAATTACCACTAAAACCCCAACACAGATACAATTACAACTAATACCCCAACACAGATACAATTACCACTACTACCCCAACACAGATACAATTACCACTAATACCCCAACACAGATACAATTACAACTAATACCCCAACACAGATACAATTACCACTACTACCCCAACACAGATACAATTACCACTACTACCCCAACACAGATACAATTACCACTAATACCCCAACACAGATACAATTACCACTACTACCCCACTGCAGATACAATTACCACTACTACCCCAACACAGATACAATTACAACTAATACCCCAACACAGATACAATTACCACTACTACCCCAACACAGATACAATTACCACTACTACCCCAACACGGATACCATTACCACTACTACCCAAACACGGATACAATTACCACTACTACCCCAACACGGATACAATTACCACTACTTCCCCAACACAGATACAATTACCACTACTTCCCCAACACAGATACAATTATCACTACTACACCCCCAGATACAATTACCACCACTACACCCCCACACTTGATAATTTTTGTTTCATTTTGCATGTATCATTTACAATTTCCCCTATAATGTAGGCTGTATTGATAGAAAAGTTAAACCTAAAACATTTTTTTTCTATAAATAAGCTTAAGTATTTAATATATTCTGTTTTGTGGGCATATATACATTATTTAATATTTAAATGATGGAGAACCTGTAAAAAAATATTAATTGTAGATAAATTATGAATTGCACTAGGTACAATTATTGGTTGGACCAATTGACCGTGACATATTTCATAAGTGAATATTTGTATGACACAATTTAAATAGTTATTTTTTAAACGTTTAAAGTTTGCATTGTAACCTACCAAATGCATTAGTGAGTTTATAGTTTTTAAGTAATCTTTTTTGTTATAAGTTTCTGGATCTGAAAGATGCCATAAAGAATAGAGAAATACAAACAGTGGGTATTTGGTAAAAATGAACTCCAGAGAATTGAAATAATAATAAAATATTGTAAATATGTAATTCTTTTATGCCTGTCCACGACTCGGAAGCTCTCCCGGGAGATTGAAAACACAATGTGTGGGCAGAGAACAGCGGGCCCGGAGTCAAGCAAAATGAAGGAGACACTGAAGAAGCGTGGTGACACGCGAAACGCGTCATTGGACGTCGAGTCTGAAATCATTGGAGCGACATCTCTACCCCACGGAACACGGCTTGTATCTGAACATATCTGAGTGTCATTAGACAGATAGAAAGTATATATAGGTCCGCCATGACCGGAATTGTTTCATCCATTGATATAGCGCTATTATCCTTACTCCATGGTCGGATCCGCCGAGACCAGGGAGTGGGGGAACGTGTGTGGACCCTATATGTGTCGGGTCTTTTGAGACTTACAATTGTTGCGCAGTGCCATTTGAGTCTGCTGAGACCTGGGTCATATACTGCAACAGTGTATAGAGATTGATACCAAAAGGAGTCAAATTGAAACAACGAAATTCTTTATGACTGCAAAGCTTGCAAGCTTACACAACACTAAAGGGATACTAAAATGCTCTGTGGTCTAATATAATTTAAAAAGTATATACTAGGGATATATTTCTCTACCAAGTACACACCGATTTAATATACATCTGAGAAGCCAGTATATGTAATGTTGGTAGCCTTCCTTATCCTAGTACTTGTATGTTAGACAGCATTGATATTTAAGCGGGGTACTTTGTGATGAACAAGATTATGTTATAGGAAGTATATGAGCTATAGGCTATATAAATCCACCATATGTACATATACTCCACATACGGATATATTCCGAGGGTTTAGAGATGTCAAAGTAGAAAAAACATATTGCATGTTACCGGAAGACACACCTATTAATGTGATTACAAGTCTCCCAAAAATGTATATGGTAAACTTCTCTACTTCACTCCAACAGGGATTTTTAAACAATACACACTGTAAATAATTGCACAGTCACAAATTAAATGATGTAATAAAGTTTTATTGTTTTTTTTATTTTCTTTTAATCTGGGTAGCTGATCTAGAATCAATTGGTAGTCATTTTTGAAGCAAGTGAATCTGTTGGGACAATCTGTCCGAAAAATACAATATATGGAAACACAGAGTGCATTCTAGTGGAGGATTCTTTGTTTGGATCTTCTTTGATCATGCCTTGTATTAATTGTATATATCCTCATGCACCATGTTACTTACCTGAAATAAAAGAAAAGAGAAATAATTATTAGGATGAGGGATTTATAAAGTTTATTTTCGTGCTCCTGATTGAGCAAAGCTAAGATGGTATTTTCTTTCAGGGAGGTCAAAAGGAGTGGCATCTAAGGAACCAGTAGAGACCCTGGAGGTTGGGCAAGATCAGATCTGGTGGGAACATGCTGGTTACAGTATCTAACCACCCCTCAACCCCTTTTAAAAGCAACGAGGGCAGAATGTTACTTTGAGAAGTTCGTAGCAAAATTTTAACTTTGGGGTTCATGTATAAACATTAAAATTAAGAGCCTTCCCATTTGCCATCATGATTGGGAGTTTAGCAATTTGAGAAGTTTGAGCTGCTTTGTAGACCATTAAATAATAGACATAAAAAGCAGTGTCTAAAAGAGAAAAAAATGTAATATTTGCTATAAATAACTCTTTATTGGTGTGTCCAGGGAGGATCATCACATTTTTATGAAACAACCTCCTTTGGTTCAATTGCGTGTAACTACAAAGCTACTGGCTCAGAGCAAACAAATCTTATACTATATTAGTGAAAGCACTGTATGTTTGCCTGCCTGCCTGGATGTCCGGTGTCCCTAGGGGAAATCTCATTGGTCCCTTGGCCCGCCCGCCCCCGCACACCTCTCATTGGCCTGAGGCGGAGTGACGGGCCAAAGGACACACAGGGACACACACACACACACACAGGGACACACACACACAGGGACACACACACACACACACACACACACACACACACACACACACACACACACACACGGGGACACACACACACACACACACACACACACACACACACACACACAGTGACAGACACACACACACACACACACACACAGTGACAGACACACACACAGTGACACACACACACACACACACACTGTTACATACATTAGCGGGGCTCACAGTTAGCAGCACCCGCGCGCACCTCCTCCTCTCCCCGTGTCTCCCGCGCTTTCACCCCGACCCCCCCTCCCCCGGCGCAGCTACATTCAGCGGGGGGGACACACACTATTATTACCCCTTCAGCGCCCCCCCCCCACCCAGTGTCAGCGGCCGTGCGAGACCCCCCCTCTATATCTCCCACCTCTCCCCCCCCCCACACATATACATGCCCCCCCCTCCCCGGCGCTACAACTCACCCCTCCCCGGCGGGGGAACAGCCAGTGGCCAGGCAGGCTGCCTCGCGGCGCCGAGTGCCCAAGATGGCGGCGCCCGGGACACAGCGGGGGAGCGGCCACAACACGCTGCCTCCCGCCTCAGATCCACGTGGGACCTGCCGGATGGGTGAGTGAGCGGCCTTCACCTCCCCTCCACCCCCCCTTCACCTCCCCTCCACCCCCCCTTCACCTCCCCTCCACCCCCCCTTCACCTCCCCTCCACCCCCCCTCCCCTCGAGTGTCAGTGTCTCCCCGATACCCCCCCCCCCCGGCGCCGCTACAGTCAGCGGGGGAGCGAGCGAGCGCCCGGGACACAGCGGGAGAGCGGCCACAACACGCTGCCTCCCGCCTCAGATCCACGTGGGACCTGCCGGACTGAGCGGCCTTCACCTCCCCTCACCCACCCCTCACCCCCCATCACCTCCCCTCACCCCCTTTCACCTCCCCTCACTCCACTTCTCCCTTCCACCCCCCTTCACCTCCCCATTTACCTCCCCCCCCTCCACCCCCCCTTCACCTCCCCTCCACCCCCCCCTTCACCACCTCCCCTCCACCCCTCCCCTCCACCCCCCCCCTTCACCTCCCTTCCATCCCCCCCCCTTCACCACCCTTCCACCCCCCCTTCACCTCCCTTCCACTCCCCCCCCTTCACCTCCCCTCCACCCCCCCACCTTCACCTCCCCTCCACCCCCCCACCTTCACCTCCCCTCCACCCCCCCACCTTCACCTCCCCTCCGCCTCCCCCCCCTTCCCACCGCCTCCCCCCCCCTTCCCACCGCCTCCCCCCCCCCTTCCCACCGCCTCCCCCCCCTTCCCACCGCCTCCCCTCCACCTTCCCACCGCCTCCCCCCCCTTCCCACCGCCTCCGCCCTTCCCCCCCTTCCCACCGCCTCCCCCCTTCCCCCCTTCCCACCACCTCCCCCCCCCTTCCCACCGCCTCCACACCCCCCTTCCCACCGCCTCCCCCCACCCCTTCCCACCGCCTCCCCCCACCCCTTCCCACCGCCTCCCCCCACCCCTTCCCACCGCCTCCCCCCACCCCTTCCCACCGCCTCCCCCCCCCTTCCCACCACCTCCCACCCCCCCTTCCCACCGCCTCCCACCCCCCCTTCCCACCGCCTCCCTCCCCCCCTTCCCACCGCCTCCCTCCCCCCCTTCCCACCGCCTCCCCCCCCCCTTCCCACCGCCTCCCCCCCCCTTCCCACCGCCTCCCCCCCTTCCCACCGCCTCCCACCCCCCGCCATCCCACCGCCTCCCACCCCCCGCCTTCCCAACACCTCCCACCCACCGCCTCCCACCCCCCGCCTTCCCTCCGCCTCCCCCTTCCCACCTCCTCCCCCTTCCCACCACCTCACCCCTCCCCCCCTTCCCACCACCTCCCCCCCTTTCCACCACCTCCCCCCTTCCCACCACCTCCCCCCCTTCCCACCACCTCCCCCCCTCCCCCCCTTCCCACCACCTCCCCCCCTTCCCACCACCTCCCCCCTCCTCCCCACCACCTTCCCCCTCCTCCCCCTTCCCACCACCTTCCCCCTCCTCCCCCTTCCCACCACATCCCCCCTTCTCTCCCTTTCCACCACCTTCCCCCTCCTCCTCCTTCCCACCACCTCCCCCCTTCCCACCACCTCCCCCCTTCTCCCCCTTCCCACCACCTCCCCCCTTCTCCCCCTTTCCACCACCTCCCCCCTCCTCCCCCTTCCCACCACTTCTCCCCTCCCCCCCCGCTCCCCTTCCCCCCCCCGCTCCCCTTCCCCCCCCCGCTCCCCTTCCCCCCCCCCGCTCCCCTTCCCCCCGCTCCCCTTCCCCCCCCTCCGCTCCCCTTCACCCCCCCTCCGCTCCCCTTTCCACCACCCCCCTCCGCTCCTCTTCCCCCCGCCCTCCACCTCTTTTTCCCCTTTCCCCTCCCACCCCCTCCCACACTTCCACCCCCTCCTCTAACCCTTCCCCCCCCTCCTCTAACCCTTCCCCCCCTACTCTAACCCTTCCCCCCCCTCCTCTAACCCTTCCCCCCCTCCTCTAACCCTTCCCCCCCCTCCTCTAACCCTTCCCCCCCCTCCTCTAACCCTTCCCCCCCCTCCTCTAACCCTTCCCCCCCCCCTCCTCTAACCCTTCCCCCCTCCTCCACCCCTTGCCCCCCTCCTCCACCCCCTCCTCCCCTTCCCGCCGCCCTTCGCCTTCATGCCCGCCTTACCGCCTCCCCACCCCCGCCTCTGCCTTTCACCCGCCCTTACTCCGGCCGCCTCTGCCTTTCACCCACCGCCTCACAGCCGCTGCACGCACTCAACAGACACCCGCCACACTCGACACATACCTGCCGCCACACACACCTGCTGCCTCCCGCCCCTACGCACCGACATCACTGACCCACCGCCTCACACCCTAGCAGGACCCCCACTCACAGACAGCACTCACAACCCACGCGCCAGCCGCCGCCTCACACCCTTGCAGGACCCCCACTCACAGACAGCACTCACAACCCACGCACCACCCGCCGCCTCACACCCTAGCAGGACCCCCACTCGCACACAGCACTCACAACCCACGCGCCACCCGCCGCCTCACACCCTAGCAGGACACACGACTCAGATTTTTACATCACTTATGGCACCAAAATATACATTGTACTGTGGTGTGGTTACAATAAACCATTTTTATACAACATCGTATTACATTTTCTTCCATCTTTCTTTTCAATATTATTATCCAACCTTTACAACAAACAGTCACCTATTGTTCCACGATTTATAAATAATACTACCTATTACGCATTTACATCCCGGGCAACACCGGGTCTCTCAGCTAGTCTGGTATAAAAATGTCAGGCAAACATTTTGTAAATCGCCCTGCAAATACGTGAGCAAGTGCATGTTCACATAGTTTTGGCATTTGCACCAGATTTTAACATTTGTAAATGACCACCAAAGCACATTAATGAACACCGACCGGCATAATCAAGAACATCACTTTTCAACATTCGGAAAATTGTACCCACAGGTGTGATACCACAATGGTACAAACATTGTTATTTTAAGATTTGTGGGTCACTATTTATAGATTGACACATATCTACTCTACGCTTCTGGCCAAGCGATGTTGTTAAAGGATTGTGGAATTTTCTGGCAGCAAGACCTGAGAATTATATAATTTATGAATGATTTATGTGGGAAATATTTCTGTATCTGAGAATGAGCTGATGGAAACATTGCTGTTTTCCATTTATTTTTCCAAAGGATATGCATTAAAATCTATCCCAGCATCATTTATTAAAGCTAACAAAAGTGAATTTCTACTTACACTGGCGACACACTTTATTCGAGCTCGGCTAGTCCCACGAATTCGGGTATACCCGGGTGTATTGAGGTTTGTGACTGTTTTCTGCCCGAGTATATTGGGTTATTTTCCAGGCAGGGATTGAAGCATTTTATTCCCGCTGGCTGCAATACTGCACAGTATATATATATATACTGCATTACAATTCATGAATTTATGCCATCTGGTAGACACGCGAAGCATTGCAGCCTATTAAATCCTAATCATTATCATTTAACAGATCAGCCGCCCGTCAGCCAGGCATGAACCCAGGCTGGGAAGGCAAACGCAACGGGGCTTGTCAGAGGTGAGGAGCGGCGCATTCCAGGTATCTGCCAGGTACATACTGGGTATTTGCTCGAATAAAGTGTGTCGGTGCAGTAACAAGTCATTTTCCTCGATTACTTTGCCAACTTTTTTTTTCTCTGAAGAAAAACCTGTTGAACTTTGTACCGACAACCCAAACTGTTTTTAATAGAAAGCATAGAATATCACTTTTAAATACTTGTTTAAGAAAAAAAATGCAGCACTTGTTTTTAACGGCTTCTTATTGTTAAGGTGACCATATTTTTAAAGTGACAAACCGGGACAAAATACCAAATTATTTATTAATCGTCTCTCTCACGCCACCCTCCTCTCTCTTCCCTCACTCTACCACTTACCCTAAACTCTTTCCCCCCTCACTGCTCCACCTCTCTTACACCCCCTCTTTCGCTCACTCACTCAATGCCCCTGTCCATACACACAACTCCTCCCATGAATCACACACCCACAACCTCCCCCCAAGACACACACACCTCCGCAAGACACACACACACTCAAACACCTTTCCCAAGACACACACGGCTACCTCTCCGCTCCTCCACAAGACTCACATACAGATCCTTCCAAGACACACACAGGTGGCAATTTCAAATCCTTGTAGGAATGAGATACTTTACTCACTCAAGGCCTCAAAAACCAGTACTGTCCCAGTCAAACCAGTACATATGGTCACCTTATTTATTGTTGTGTTATAATAAAAAATCAGTTCTGATGACAGAAAATTGAATGCGATTCCGAACAGCAGGTCCAGTTCTCTTTCATCCAAGTCTGCATGCTACTAAACTATACAGTACTGTACTATGGAAAGATTGGTACAAAAACACTGCACCAGACTGATCGGACAAGAAAATCCCACAAAGTATGAAGGGAGAGGCTTACATGTATGAAGACCATACATATGACACTTCATTTTAAATGATTCTTAATGCATCCTGAATACCTTAATGATAACATTTTAATAAAAGCAGTGTTATGTGTATTTAATTTATAGCTAGCATTTGTAAATATACATTATTAGTGTAATATTATTTAGAATAGCTATACTGTCAAAATGATCAATATTTAAACCTGTATAATGAAACATTCTTGCTGCATTTCTGGGTTGATACATACAGTAGCAACGTAATTCTGCCCTAAAACTATTAAGAGTCTTTTTAGGGTTTACACAAGGTGAACCTGGCAGACTATTTTGACACAATTCTAATTGATTGTGTGTTGCCGAAAAATATAATTTGTTAGTATAGACCATTTACTTCTGCAGCCCATTTCTGAGGGCCAAAACAAGTGAAATACTTTGACGCCTCCGGCGCTGATAGAGAAAATTGAGCTTACCACATAAGCGCATACAAGCGTTATTGAAATTGAGTTTGACATGCACCTAGGAGTGCAAGAACTATTTTGGGGTGAGAGAGCTGTATATGCAAAATCAGTAATATACCCATGTATTACATACATTACCATCATGTAAAAATGGAAAACCCCAGGAGCGGGCTGCAGCACTTCTCCCCTCCCTCTGCTACCCCTAATTACAGCCCCTATGTATGCAAATGTTTTACCTTAATACATCTAGTGTCGTTTATTTGCCCTCATTTTGCAACTAATAGACATTTATAAATAACAAACCACATGTGTGTCATTGAGATAGTCACTGTAGTGGATATATTTTTTTTTTCCAGGCTGCAAAACTGGGGTAAAAGGTAGTACAAGAAATAGCACTAGATTTATAATAGAAATAAATCTCATAGAAAGCAATTGAGATTTTAAATGTTTCTTGTGATAAATCTAACTAAACTAAAGCATTTCATTTGCCTGAATTTTGCAGTCATATGACACGATACATAGGCGCCTTTATCTCCATGTGCTTCAGGCACCAAAATTAGGTTGTAAGCTCTTCTATACAGGAAACATTGTGCTTTAAAAATTGTATGTACAGTGCATAGGCCAATGTCATATATATATATATATATATATATACAGTGTTCGACAAACCTATACATTTGCTCGCCCCGGGCGAGTGGATTTAACCCCCGGGCGAGTAAATATTGGCCCAAGCAGCACACGTTTGGTACTAGGTGGCGAGTAGATTTTTTGTGTGGCGAGTAGATTTTTTGGTGATTTGTCAACCACTATATATATATATATATATATATATATATATATATATATATATATATATATATATATATATATATATATATAACTCTTTTCAGTTACAAATAGATATTTCTGGAGTGCAATAACATAGAAAGAATGACGGTCACATAACACCCCTCACCACTGCACTAACAAATGTAGGTGACGGGTCAACCAAGTGCTGTAAATCATTCCGCCAGCTGCTATAATGCCATAGTCCGCAGACCACAAGGGAATGCTGAGCTGCCCATGTCCAAAACAAGAAAACAAAGACATGCATGCCACTAACCAGAACTGCAGATACTAGGGAGAAAGTCTTCTAAAGTCGCACTATTCAGGAATAGGTGTCGTCACGAGACAGTTTGAGAATATAAGCTTTATTTGCAGAATGTTTCAAGTGCACAAGGTAGGGTCACCATATTTGTCCCGGCAAATACTGGGCAGACATGCGCAGTCGCAAGTGCCGACTGCGCATGCACAAAAGGTGAGTGCCAACTGCGCGATCAAAGCTTGCTGAATGCGCATGCATGGCCAGCAAGCGCCATTCACGCATGCGTGGCATGCAAGTGCCGATAGAAAACTGGGACAGGGGCCCAAAAAGTTGAGACAGAGGCCTAAAAACCGGGACGTCTGGTCACGATATCTAAAAGAAACGTTACATTGAATACAATTTCATCACATAGTTCAATGGTTTCTGGGAGGGTGAGAATACGATGTGATATGCCCAAATTTCTTAGAAAATGGAATCAATCGCCTTATCAAATCTAAAGTATTTTGAACAAACATTGGGGAATTCTTTTATGTGACCCCCTCTCATCTACCCAAGAGAGTACCAGTTGTGTGCAAGAAAGCCAGGAATAGTAAATGTGGTAGCACTTTGTAGGTTAAAACTACTTGGAGCCTCTTCTTCCACATCTGTCATCCTTATCTTGGAATTACAAGAGTGGTAGAAATAGATGTATCACCTGTAAACATCTCAAGGTTAATAAACAATTCATTTCTCTTACCAACAAAGAGACATTTAAGGTTAAGATTAATTGCTTTAGTACCTATGTTTCCTCACTATTGGTTTTATGGGTACAAGTCCCAAAAATCAGTGCTCAGATGAAGCAGAGTAGGTATATATAATGATGTTCACTGTATGTAGGGGGTGATGCAACAAATAAATGCTGTGTGAGACTCAATAGCTTAGTGCCTGTGTGTTAGCATAAAGTCATGTATCTGTCCCTGTGAACAGCTGACAGACCTAACATATATACCATGACGGGTCAATCAACTATAACACTGAGACTAGCATGAACTGAATGAAATATGAAGGCATAACAGGCAGAGTACTCACATATTACAGCAGTCCCAACCCCTTGATGAGCGTGCCTCACGCTGGAGATAGCAAAACGATGCAGTCAGTGAAGTACAGGAGCGGAGCACAGCAGCAGTGAAAAACGGGGTCTAACATCAGCAAAAACGTTAAAAAGCTTTTATTAAGTGAACGTGGGGGGGTCAGAAAACACTCTGACGCGTTTCGGGACGGATCCCTTTTTCAAAGAGTGTTTTCTGACCCCCCCACGTTCACTTCATAAAAGCTTTTTAACGTTTTTGCTGATGCTAGACCCCGTTTTTCACTGCTGCTGTGCTCCGCTCCTGTACTTCACTGACTGCATCGTTTCCTCATTATTGTCTTGCGTATTGTGTACAATACCTGGACAGCACCAATAGGACACTAGGCGCAAGATTTCTAGAACACAGGTGCAACACAATCAAAGGTTTAGGTACACATAGTGTCTCGAGACACTTTACAGCTGTACACAATAAAGATCTCACATCACTCAAAGTTATGGGGTTTGAGCAAATTCCCCCCAGGGTGACAGGTTTATATTCTTGTGTAAAAATTAATCTTTCTGGATCTACCATTTGGGTGCTCTGACACCGACGGGATTTAATAAGTGTTTAGACACCAGCACAAAAGTCTAGATTGTGCCATCTTTAGGTTCTGCTCCTTTAATACATGCATTATCATCAATTTGTCATCTATTTTATATGTATGTACTATAGTATACATTATACTGTATATATCATTTTTATTGATTGATTTTAAATTAGTTTTACAGATTTGAATGTAGTATTACAAAAAATCTTTGCCTAACACAACGAACACTGCTAATGCAACAATTATATTTTTCTGGTTATATATGTGTAACCCCATGATAGAAAACTACAACAGCAGCAGAAGCAGCTTGGAGAAGAGAACTTCTTTTATCCAAATAAATCAATAAATTTCAAAACAAATGACAATTCTGAGGACACAGCTATCAATACATGCTGCCCCCTGGCTGTCTTCCTCTCTGGTGTGTACTGCTGGGAGAGAGCCAATGACAAAGTAGCAGCAGTTTGGACTCTCAGCTGCTGGAACAGGGGCACATAACAGGACAGCCAATGAGGAGATAGGAGTGCAAAGGTTGAGAGGGGAGTGGACCAGGAACTAAAAAAAAGAGAGAGGGGAGCATGAGGAGAGTGCAGAGCTAGAGAGACCCTGGAGAGTACAGTCCTGTCTCAGAGTGTTGCTGCTGTTGATGATAAAGCCACTGATAGGATCCAGAGTAGAGAACAAAGGATTATCAGCCCACCAGACTAAGGGCTCATCCAGACTGTGTACTTGCTCAAGCGCGCGATCACAACAGTTAAAGTAAATTGTTGTGTTCAAGCTGGGCGCGCGCGTGCATGTGAGCACATGGCGCTCAGCTGCTTGGCGAGACAAATCAATTTGATTTGACCACTCTCTGGAGCGACCCGTGAGTGGTTCGCCCAATTAGGGCGAACCAGCTACTTGACATCATAGCCGTGCCCCCTCACACGCCCCTGAGCGCGCAACTAGCTGGCCAGGAATCGCCCAGCGCCTGATGTCACGGTGCTCGAGTGCCAGCAAGCACCCTCCCACCCTGGCCGCAGCCTAAGAGATCTGTGAGTAGGAACAAATGAGATCCTCGCTACAGAAAATGGTACTGAAGTCTTTGTGACAAGACAGAACTGCTACGGTATCATACTGAATCTAAGAGCTCCAACGTTCATGCAAGCATTTACCGCAGGATCGTGGGGACTCAGTTATACGTGCACAAACACGACAGCGCAGCGCTCTGCTAACAGTTTAATTGTGTGCATGTGACTTTCACCCTGAGGATCACACTGATGTTTATATTCAACCCCTATAACCCCAACAATATAAAAACTTTTATTTGGTTATTCATACCCTGGTGTTGTGTCCAATTGTCTGACCTTTGGCCACATGCTCAGCTAGTGAGTACACATGGCCATAACGGGGAGAAAAACTCAGGCCCTCGCCACAGCAGTAGAGGTTAGATTGAGGTAATTAAGTGAGGGCTTACATAATGTCTAACAGTATTGTTGTACAGTATGTTATAATGCATGTCTTCTTCTCATTATGTAAACACAGTCCTCTTTTGAGACTGTCACTTTAACTTGTATTAGTTTTTCAGGTTCTCTGTTATACACTACCTCCCTGACTCGCTTACAGCTAGCGGCTGACTAGCAGTACAGCTAGCGGTAACTCTGATGCTACTCCCCTGATGAAGCCCACCTGTGCGAAACACGCTTGGAAGTGCGAGCAGAGTTTTCCACCCCCATCTTGGCGTTCGTGCACGCGGCCGTGTGCAGGACTTCTCAGCGGTGGGTCAGCTGTTGAGCCTTTAGTTTGTATCTCTCATCTTACCAGCGAGCTGGTGTCCGGGGACCTTGTGTACTGGGTCCCATCTATATATCATCTTTGGACTTTCCAGCTCTCACCTGGGACTGCGAGCAGTTTCATTTTATCTTTATTTCATGTGAGTTGTGATATATGTGTGTGTACACCTTTTGCTTTCACTCTGGTGTGCTGTGCCTCTTTTTCTAGATCTATCTGGATCACCTGGAGGGAGAACGGAACAACCTCTTTGGTATCAGCAGCAAGGAAGTGGATGGTCACTTACAATCTTTCAAGTTAATTCCCTCATTTGGACAGTCTGCGCGATTGGGACTTTTTTTGTGTGTGTGTGTGTGTGTGTATATATATATATATATATATATATATATATATATATATATATATATATATATATATATATATAAAAACATAATACTGAGTTAAGTTATGGTGAGTAAAAAAAAGTGACAAAAACCCTCCACAGGAAAGCAAATATGCAAACAGCTATATTTGCATATATACAGCTAAACCCCGTTATAACGCGCCTCGTTATACCGCGATTCGGTTATAACGCGGTTTTCCCGTGGCTCCCGTTTTTAAAAAAAAAAAACATTTTTTTTTTTTTACATTTTTTTTTTTTTACATTTTTTTTTTTTTACATTTTTTTTTTTTTACATTTTTTTTTTTTTGCACACTGCACACACTGCACACACTCACTGCACACACTCACTGCACACACACTGCTCATTGCTCACACTGCCACACTGCACACACACTGCACACTGCACACACACTGCTCATTGCTCACACTGCACACACACTGCACACTGCACACACACTGCTCATTGCTCACACTGCACACACTGACACACTGCACACACACTGTACACTGCACACACACTCCTCATTGCTCACACTGCACACACTGACACACTGCACACACACTGCACACACACTGCACACACACTGCACACTGCACACAATTATTATATAGAAATAAACAGACAACTGCACTTTAACAGATGTATTTTTGCCTGTACAACGTCTTGTGACTTTTGTTTCACAAAGTTAAGGGGGTGGGAAATCATTGTGCTGTGGGGGTTTGGGGGGGTGGCGGGGCCCTGCGCTGCGGCTACGGCGGGGCCCTGTACTGCGGCGGGGGGGGGGGGGTTAGCGGTCTGTGTGTGTGAGTGCGAGTGCCTGTCTGTGTGTGTGTGTGTGAGTGCGTGAGTGCCTGCATGTGTGTGCGCGCGTGTGTGTGTATGAGTGCGTGAGTGCCTGTGTGTGTGTGTGTGTGTGTATGTGTGTATGTATGAGTGCTCCAGCCCGAGTCCGTGGAGGGAGGGGGGGGGGAGAGTAGCGGGGTCCCCTCCTGCAGCCAGTGGAGGGAGTGGGGGGGAGAGTAGGAGCTCCCCTCCTGCAGTCCGGGGAGGGGGGGGGAGAGTAGCAGCTCCCTCCTGCAGTCCGGGGAGGGGGGGGGAGAGTAGCGGGTCCCTCCTGCAGCCCGTGTAGGGAGGGAGGGGGAGAGTAGCAGCTCCCTCCTGCAGTCCGGGGAGGGGGGGAGAGTAGCGGGTCCCTCCTGCAGCCCGTGTAGGGAGGGGGGGGGGAGAGTAGCAGCTCCCTCCTGCTGTCCGGGGAGGGGGGGGAGGAGTAGCGGGTCCCTCCTGCAGCCCGTGTAGGGAGGGGGGGGGGGGAGAGTAGCAGCTCCCTCCTGCAGTCCGTGGAGGGAGGGGGGGGGAGAGTAGCGGGTCCCTCCGCTCAAGCCACGC